>NW_020619603.1:6513130-6539225 GCF_003573695.1 Papaver somniferum | reverse complement strand
GGGGGGGGGGATATTTACTCAATGTTTTTGGTGATGTTGTTATTTATTATATAGTTTCCTTTGCAAAGTGCCACTCCTTCTTTGATGCATCTCTGTCAAGTATATACTTACCACGGGAATACTCAAAAGAACAATAACCTTTTAAAGTAATTTATCTACCTCGCCTTATAATTTTATTGGATCCCTCTCTCGCGACGATGTAATAGGCCTATCCATTCCCGTGAATGTTAGGCCCATTACATCCTCGTCTTTTTTGGTCACTCAGCTCCCTAATTATGGAGGGTGCCATCCCTTTATATTCCTCTTGAATGCCTCTTCAAGGAAGTTACCCCTAACAGGCATGTTGAGATCTTCCCATCCGGTCATCACGACACCAGTTGTTTTCGTGACTTCTTATCCCTTTCTCCGATGTGACTATTGGTTACGAAGTCACACCCTAAGTGAGGTTTCTTTGGGATCGAATGCTTTGTTGCCAAGACTTACCATACGCTCATGGCCGGGAACGGTTCAGACGCCCCAGGCACCTGCAGCTCAACCGAATACGTCGGCGCCTTGGTCTTACTCCACATCCCTTACCGAAGACCATCATAAAAAGGACCCTCAGCGGATAGGTCTTATCATTTCCCCTAACTTTCTGTCTGGGAGTTGTTCACTAAATGCGTTAGGCTTTGCCTCTTACACTTTCGTGCGAACTAAGGTGCATGCCGTGGATTCCCAGCCTTCCTAGGCGAAGGTTTTAAGTTTCCCTAGAAACCATTTATTTCGTGGGTCTTATCCGCCTCCTATTCTTGAGGTCTTATTGAAATTTCCTTATACTTTCTCATGAAGATCTTTTTCTTATTTCAAAATATCTTTGTTATTATTTCTTAAATTTTGGTACAACGCCAAATTAGTACATTTTTCTTTGCGATTCTCTCTCAGAATCAATGCCCTTCTTCGAGACGAATGTGCTCAGATTGATACCGCTTTAAGTCCTTCATCTTTACTTCATTCCTAATCTTGAATAGCAACGAGAACAATGGGTTCTTTGTTGACAGGGCATAAATAAAGGAACACACCAGGTCTTCCTCTGATAGTCTCCCTAGTAGTCCTTTAAAAATCGTGTCCCACCTTGCCATAATGCTTCGTAAGCTCTCGTTTTCTCCTTGCTTCAATGAAAATAAAGCTGATATTTCGGGCTTGCTGATATTTCCGACCGGCTATTGCTAGTTGTTCTTCTTCTTTCCGCTATTCTTGCTTGTTGCAACAGATAATATTTCTCCTTGGATTCTCTTCTGCTTGCTTCTATGGCTTTCCTCAAATTTTCCCGCTCGCTTCGTTCTCCTCGCCCATTTGTACCTCCCAGTGGGTCCTGATTATCTTCCTACGTTACTCTTTTCCCAGGTGTCCCTTCTCCTTTTCGTACCCCATATTCTTTTTGCTTTCGTTTTAGGTGGTTGTTCTTGATTAATAGCTTCTCGTTTTGTCTTTCAAGCCAGATCCTTTTTCTTACCAATTCCTCTTTCTTTCGCCACTCTCGATATAGTTGCTATTTTAATTGCTACATTTCTTTTTCTTCATCACATACTTCTTTTCCCTTCTGAATATGCTCACTTGGTTCTTGACTTTCATTTGTTTCTTGTGCGAATGCATTCTTTTGTTTAGAAGTGCTCGTTTTGGCTCCTTCGCGTGAAGTTCGTTTCTCGTTGACTTTGGGAGCTTCCTTTTCGCTCCCTATGCTTTCCTTTGTTTTCCTTGTCTTTTTGCTTTGCTTTACCTCCATTTGGATTTCGGATTCTGGAATCATTTAGCAGCGGACCTCATTGTCGCCTCTTGCCTTGTCTGTCTCTTCAGCACTTGTATGTATTTTGGCCTTCTCTTCGCTTATTCCAATTGTAAACACCATCATCCGTTCATATATTTTAGCTTCACATGCCTCCTTCTTTCGCTCTATCCTTTTCCTCAGCTTTTCGTCATATTTGTTGACGTCTTTTTCAATACAATCCCGCGCATCATTTATATCCCCTTTAATTTCGCCTATCCCGCTAGGCATTGGGAACCGTATGGCTTGATGATACGTCGACGCAATTCCTTTTATCCCGCGTATCCAGGGTCTGCCAATAAGAGCATTATAGGGAGAATCTATGTCTATTACACAAACGGTAACTTTTGTTTCCAACTCTCCTGCGAAGATCTTCACGGTCAACTCTCATTTTAGTCTTAGTGCAATGCCGTTGAACCCACATATATTATATATAGAGGGCACAAGGTCGGAATCTTTGTAACCCATAGTTCTGAATGCATGATAAAACAATATGTCGACCGAGCTTCCGGTATCGACCAAGATTTTATCTATCGCTGATGAGTGCTAAAAAGTGCATATTTCAATATATTTTTCTTGGCATTTAACTCATCTTTTGTGCATTAATTCTACATTTTATCCCATATTCTGTGTTTTCGTTGTTTTCAAGAATAAATACTTTTCTTAATTAATTTTGCATTTTTAGGTACTAAATAAAGCCTGGTTAACTCACAGAGCGAAAAAGAGCAAAGAAATGGCAAAGACTCTCGCTAGGAGGAAGCGAAGAATGATGTTTGCAAGAGCCGGATCAACGAGAACTGGGCTTGAAGAGGAAGAATTGTTCTTAAAGAAGATATGGGCTTGGCATACCCAAGACCCAAAACCCTCACCCAAATCCATTTCCATTATCCATACCCATTTCCATGAGAGCCGTCAGATTGGATCCACCTTGTCATCCAACGGTCGCCTCATCATTGTGCATCAAAATCCAAAGCTCCTGTCAAACACCATAGTACCTAACTCCATCTGAAGCCGTCAGTTTTGTTGTATCTCATAATCCAACGGTCGCTACATACCTCTCCATCGTAGCCGTTCGATTCAATCTATATGGGATCATCCAACGCTCTTTACTTGTTGTTCATCAAAGTTCGCTACACCCGCCTCACACCCTAGCATCCAAAACCATCGACTTCACCCAAACAAGTTCTTCTTCCCCAAATCTTTTTTCCCCAAAATCTTTCTTCTTCCCCCGACAGTTGCAGTCGAGCTCTGCTCCTGCCTCTCTTCCATGTCCACTGCCACCCTCTGCCTCACCACCATCTCCATACCCCGACACCACCTCAAACCCATCTCCCTAGCCTAGTTATTTTCCCCATCTCACAACCACTGAAACCCTAGGTTTTGGGGTGAGTAAAATAACTCGAACTAGGGAACAATTAGAGCAGCAGAGGCGTCAATTGAAGGCATAGAAGGACCAGAAGAGGCAGAGAAGAAATGGGTCGACCGTTTTGAGTGATTTGTCACATCAAATTAGGTAAATATCTAACCCTAATTTTGAGAATTTGGGGGAAAACATTGTAAACCCTAATTTTGATTTCTGGGTATAAATAGAAGGTGTGGGTGTGTGTTGTAACCATCTCTGGGCTAGCCAGTGAACAATATTTGCAATCAATTTTCATTTTCCAAATTCCATTTTAGCTACAGTTGATTGTGTGCAACCTGTGTTCATGTTGTATCTTAATTTAGCTTATTTGATGAATGCTGTTGTTATACTCATGTCTAGCATGAGCTAATTCACTGCAACTAAGGCTCTGATGAAGCCTAGTGCACTGTTAGATGATGCATTGTTAGGATAGTTTTCTTGATGCCTGTTTTGCTTGAGCAATGGGAAGTAATCAATGCTCTGGTATGCCTGTGATTGATTGTGCTGTCAAAAGACAGTCAATGCTAGGGGCATATCAGTGAGCAAGCTGATTTTCCTCCCATTCTAACATATGCTCAAGGTCTTCAACTCAACCTAGATTGCATTGATTGATTAGGACACAAGGTGGATTAAATTGCCTTAGTAACTTCACACAGTTCTGCATCTTTTTCCTTTTCTGTCACTGTTGCTCAATGCCTTTGCCTTAGGCTGCTGCCTTTGTTTCACTACCACTGTTACCTCATTGCTATTCACTGCCTTCATCCATCACTGCTCACTACCACTCTAGATCATTTTCACTGTCACCATAGTTACTACCCTTAGCTCACTGTAGGATAACTTTAGCTAGGAAGACTTCATCACACTCACAAGTCCCTGTGGACAAACCCCTACTCATCCCTATACTATAAAGCTTGGCCTTGTATACTTGCAAGTTTTGTGTGCAACCCCATTTTCACACCAATCGCCCCAATTTTTTTCCTTCTTCCCTTCATCACTTTCCCATCTTGAATATTTCCTGAAGTTCATAGTTATGACCAGTGGTTCGGCGTGTGAAGCTCCTCCTTCAGGTGCATCCTTCGCTACGTTGAATATTTCATTTTATCCAAAGTCCCTCATGTATACTCTTTTGATAATATTGTCATGGAGGTTTTGAATTCTTTTCGCTGAGTGTATTATTGAATTTCAATTTAGTTTGCTGGCTCCTCGATCTATTTCAATTAGGTACACAGGCTGGTTTTCTCGTGGCGGTGGTGGTAATGGTTGAACATATCCTTCCAGAAAATGGGCGAGCTTTCCTTGATCCAGCAAACGAAGTATGATATTTCAAATGTTTCTGCAGTCATTTTTATGGTTCCCATGGAACCGGTGGTGCCTGCAAAATTCATTTCTCCTCGCGCCTGGAGGAGGCACTTTTCCCACGTTTGGTGTAGGTGGTATTTCTTCCGTCTGCACTATTGCTTCCCATATCTTCTCAACAGTAGTATTGATCCGTGAGATCTTTACATCCTCAAAGGATGGTGCATTCGCTCTCCGTTATCCGAATCTAGGCGCCTGGTTACTCCTCTGCTGATATTCTGGATTATAGATTCGCGGTTCATAGCTCTTTCGCCTCGATTCCTCGTATCTTTGTTGATCAAACCACTCCTGATCTCCACTTGACACAGCTACGAGCTTCGCCAGGATGGGGATTGATGGCTCCCTCTTCTCACAGCTTTTATCGTCTTCTACCGCATGTACCGTCCTTGGCAACAACCTCGAATTTCCCTCCTTCATAGTAACGGGTGTTACCTCGCTAGCTTTCCTTTTCTTTTATTCCAACGCTATATATTCCTCCTGATACTTCCTTAATTCATTCATCGTCATAAAGTTCCGGATTATGAATATTTGAGTGTAGAGTAAATCGGTCGGGAACAAGGCGTTGACGAAGGATAAGATAAAATTCTTCTCGTCCACCCTTCCTGCTAGCTCGCTGCATACCGTTCTCCATCTCGTCATTAATGCTCGCAATATCTCTCATGGTCTTCGCCTTAAGTTGAACAAGGTTTCAATTCCTTGCCTCGGAAAGCTATTGCTGATATACGTTGTTAAGAATATCCTTTGTAGATCCTTGAAAGATGAAATCCACCTTTCTGGTAATCCGTCAAACCATGCCAATGCTTCGCCGGTCAGGCTTGCCGGGAAGTACTTGCATAGTACAGCCTCGTTTCTTCCCCATTGCATTAATGACAGAGTATATTGTCTCAAGTGCTGTACAACACTTTCCGTTCCGCTGAATATGCTTGTAAACGTGGGTAACACACACTTTTATGGAATATCCGCATACATTATATCATAGATGAACGAAAACTTGCCCGCCTCTTCTATTGGTTCTTCCAATTGAGATCTCCCTCCTTTCTTCGAGTTGTTGATCAAGGATCTCATCTCTCGCAGCTCGTTCATGATCTCCTGATTTGGGTTCTCCCCGTTTCCTTCGTTATGACCATACCTCAGCAAGCTAAGTCTTCCCTCATCTCGCCTGATTTCCCCTGATGTCTCTCCATTTATTCAAGTTGGGACTCTTCCTCTCCCCTCAATTCATCCGCCCTTATCCTTTCTTCCTCATATCTCTGTCTTTGATCTTCCCATCTTGTTGCCTCTATCGTTCTTCTAAAATCTTGTTCTTCACTATCTTCCCGTTGTCGTCTTCTTCGTCGTTCTCCTCCATCATCTTCGCGAGTAAATCTTCCCCATCGTGGCTCCTCATCTTCTGATATTATTTCGTTTTATCCCGAGTCCACATCATTTTCCGTTAACTTTCGTTGAGTCGGTCGTTTTGCATCATTAGCCTAGCGTTTTGTCTCGTCAGCCTAGCATGTTAGTCCTCCAAGTTCCTGTCTCGTTCTTGTTCCATACGAAGCGTCTCTCTTAACTGCTCCAACATCATATGTTCTTCCTCAACGTTATCCTCTAACTCTTCATGAGTCATCTCCTCCTCTGCAGCAGTATCTGTGTCGGAGGTGTGCACCGAACCTTCTCTGTAATTGTCCTCTCCGTACGTATCATTATGTCGCTGGTTTGCTCCTTTCCTTTCCCCTGCAGCTGACGTTCCTTACTTTTCCATTCTTCCTCTCCTCTCCTCTATACGTTTGCTTCTTCTTGTTGCTATCACATGCCTTGCTCGATCTGGTGCCCTGGCCATCTAACAATCTTCAACTTCCACGATCTTCCTTTGCTCTCCACGTGAAATTCCAAGATCTCTCCCTATTCTATGTCCCTAACCTTGTCTACGAATGTAAAAACTCAAGATCTACCACCCTAACTTCAAACAACTCCCTAGATCTATAACCTCTACAATCTCTATGACACCTTCTTTCCTTTTCTAACTCTTAGATGAGGATAAATCCGCAATCTAAGTTCCCTGTTTATGGACACCAAAATGTAACTACCGAAAATCAGTATTACACCCAAATAGTAAGTAAACAAGATCTAAGACATGAGATACCAATTTGATTAAAGAACTTTTATAGATTTATTGAATGAGAATTCTCGATACAATATTACGCACAAAGGAAAACCCTAATCTTACTCTCTAAGCTAAGGTTCCAACTCTACCCCAAAAATTCCATCCTTCATTCGTTTCCCAAGGACCTCTATTTATAGGCATATCACCCTTAATACTGGACACCTCATTTTTCTTCGTGGGAGCTTTGTGGTCTTGCTTTATCCTTCTCCGAGCTTGTTTTCTATAAAGTTTTTCCCCTTCTTTCGCTGATACCCATGTGATCCTGTCAGGATAGCTGTCCTATTTCTTGCTCAATAATTTACTATCTTCGCCGAATGACTTCTAATCCAAGGAATCTTCCTTCGCCTATATATATGCTTCATGTGGTACCTTGTCAGACACTCCTATAGCTTTTTCGTAACTTGGACTCTTCTCGCACTGTTATCTCGTGCCCATATCTTCGCTAGTTAATTAATAATGACTTTCTGACTTGATTTGACAAGTCACTGACTGAGATCTTTAACCGAGATACATTTCTCTCTTTAAGGCCTTCTCGTGTTGACACCTGGTGAGTCTATTTTGTGTAACTACAATCTTTTTCACTATCAACAACATCAACAGTATCATCATCTTTGTAATAAAGAGATTAATACTAAAATGACCCTTTGATTTATTTGTTTTTGTATCTTTATGAATACAAGTTATGAAATTGAAAATGGATAAATTTTCCCCAAGATGTGATACTAGAGGAACTCCCTAAACTATGAAACTCAAATTTCTAAATAAATGGGTATTTTTGTCTTATCATGAAAAGTTAGTTATGTTGTATTTGGTGAAATATTCAATTTGGATATTGAAAAAGTATCTTAGAGAATCATGAATATTTCAACTTATTTTACTTGTCTTTTACACCCATGAATTCAATTTCAAGGGTGATTCAACCAATTTAGTGAAGAAAAAAAAGATGTGAATGTTTGTCCGCCTTAATGAGTACTATTAATTTTCTCTTGTTATAGGAAAAATAGTAGAATAAGTCAAATTATAATACAACCCAGACTTGCTGCTGGAAGCCCTTTGCAACAAGCCTAGTCTCAAAATTTTCCACCAAGCCATCAGCTTTTGTTTAAATCTATTGATCCGTTTACACCCAAAAACATTCTTAAAAGAGTCATATGAAGCTGATTAAGCGCTTTTGTTGGTATGTGAGTAACACGGTAAGACTGAGTCTTAGGGTCATTCACCTTAGCTTAATAAAAATATTAACTAAAGATATACAGTAATGGCCCCAAATATTCAATGCTAGCCGGAGTGGATGGAGATATCTTCAAAGAAAATATCTTTAGAATAAATCTTTTTATTTCAACTACTTGCTAGCACGACCTTCGTAGGGAACATGTTTCCCCAAGCAGTGACATTTTCTTTGTTTTGCATTTTTGAGTGCATCAAATTGATATAACGACACATCAAGTTGTCCATGTGAGCAGGGCTCCAGCCCAAATGTATAACCGTGTGAATCTCGTTCCAACAAATGAAGAACTTCAAGTACGATCGGCAGAGATTTAGGGAATCTCTGCCAATTGCCTCTAATTTTTTAAGTGTGCTAGGAAACCTCATATCCGGGTCACATAGATGTATTTAAAATATGTAGGCCCCAATTAAAAGGGACATGTCCCAAATTTAGCGAGTTTCCTATAGCCGGTGCATCACCTAGCGTAATAATGCCAACTACATACTACTATGTATCAAGTTGTCTGTCCATAGGCATATATAAGTATCTTTGACATATTAATAACAGCATATACGTTATATTTTCTGTTGAGCTATATATAGTTGTCTTTGTTGGTCGACTCTAGATACATATCATAGTATTTCATCTCTTGCTAATTAATAAGGATATTCTCATATCTAGCTCCTTCTCATCACTCTATTCTTTCAGAAAGCTTGATGTTCTTGTTGAATTAACCTCTCTCAGTAATAAGCTAGTAACTATGTCTTGGTATACAAATCCTCAGTTGTTTATATGTTGTTACGACCAGAGTTCATCATGTTGTTACAGGAATTCGAAGACTTTCCGTATATACGGGATAATGAAAAAGTATAACCTCCCTCTTGAAGACAAAGATGTGCATTTTGTAGAAAATTTAGATTTCTCTAAACATCTTTTTTTGGGGAATAACAAGGAGAGCGATTATGACCCCCTCAAATTCTGGTTAGATCATGATATTGGCAGTAGATTTACCAAGTTTGTAAATTGCCAAGGTCTGGTGGTTTACTGGGATAATTTTGATCATGTAGGTACCTGGTCACAAGTAGAGGAAAATGATTCGATTTTCTATAGGCTACCTGGTATTATTAACCCAAGAAAGCAAGTGGCTGTAAAAAAAGATGTCCGAGTTAGTAGCAGAAATGTCCAGTCTTAAAGATAATAAGTTGAATACTGCAGTAACAAATTTACAACAGCAGCTGAACAAGCACAACAATGATAGGCAAGCTCCTCAAGCAACAGCAGCTGAACAAGCACAACAATGATAGTTAAGCTCCTCAAGTTTCGGATTTGTCAGCAAACCTCGTACAGCGCAGTGGTGCTAGAGGTGTAATAAGACGTAAAGAGTGTATTGAGTTTGTTGTAATAATACTTGAAAGTGTATTGAGTTTGTTTTCCATCAGCTGATGTAAGTTTATGACTTAAGTGTGTGTGCTATGTGTCTCACATGTGATTATTGGTGTATAAATAAGGATGTGAGAATTTATTTTTCCGGTTTCATTGTGTTCTAGACTTGAATGCTCATGGAAGCCCTTTGCAATAACCTGGCCTTAAATTTAGTTTTAAACTGTCCATCTTCATCAAGTACTGCCTAGCATTCGCGATATGGTCTGTTCTTTGGACCAAAACGAATAACATGATGTTTAGGAGATAATCAATCACTTATGAGAAGTTGCTCATTAACATTAAATCATCTTTATATACCTGCCCTTCTATGTATAAAAAGGTTAGGATCTTTACTTTTGATGACTTAATGTATAGATGGGAAACTTTTTAAGAAACATGTAATTCCATTGCTTAACTATTGTTATTCTTGTACTTCGTGGTTTTCTTGTGCTTTCTCGGCACTCTTGGAATGAATTTTTGTGTTTTGAAAAGAAAAATAATCTATCCTTAAGTTTGTCCGGGGAGCCATCAACTTTTTCTTTAAATTTCTAAACACATTTACACTGAACAACATTCGTAGACGAGTCTCGTGGAACTAATAAGGGGACCAAGTGCCTACTCATGAGAGAATTAAACTCTTCTCCCATGGCATATCTCCAGTTTGAATTTTTGTTGGCCTGAGAGAAATAGGATGGGGTTGTAGGAACCATAGACCTGAGATAAGATGTTGGCAATATGTGCTATGTGATATCTAGATTTTAGGTTTGAAAATGACAACCAGAGCTATAATGGCCCCAAATAGATACAGCTAGCCAACGTGGATGGATATGCCCTTGTAGAAAATTTCTTAGACAGTTATTCCGAATTTTTTGTATCTTTTAATTCAACTACTAGCTAGCACGACCTTCGTAGTGGAGATCATGTTATCCCCCTTCGGATCACCTGTCACAGGAATTTCCCCGTGGCCCTGTCGCAACCTATTAGAGGAGGCCACCTATGTCTCATTTTCAAGTAAATTCTCAGGGATTCTTAAAATTATTTCTTTGTATTAGGAAATGCCGTGACTAAATAAAACCCACAGTTGAATCAAATACAATTGGTAATGCAGCTAATGCTGCTCAAAGTGCTATAATTTTTGGGTGCTCACTGACATCTTTTCCTTGAAATATTTAGGGATAACTTTGGGCAGCAAATCCAAATTTGTTGGAGTCTGGGAAGTACTTATTCAAAAATTTCAAAAGAAACTGTCTTTGTGGCAAAGAAAATATCTGTCTAAAGGGAGAAGATTAATGTTGATCCAAAATGTACTTTCCAGTTTGCCTATTTACTATATGTCTCTTTTTCAGATTCCTGCTTCAGTAGAGAAGCAGATGGAAACTATAATGAGACAGTTCTTATAGGGTACTGTGAATAGCAAAGCTAAGAGAGGATGGGTTGGCTTTAAAAAATTGAAATTGTCAAAAAAAGGAGGTGGAGTGGGTATTAAAAAACTGAGATTAATGAATAAATCACTTCATGCCAAATGGATTTGGAGGTATGGCAATGAGGAAAATGCACTTTGGAGAAAAGTTGTTAACCACAAATTTGAGGAAAATGAAAAAGCTTTTCTTCCTAATCAAACAACTAAACCAATTGGCAAGAGTCTTTGGGATGGTATTTTGAAGTCCAGAGAACAGGTTGAGATGAACACTACTTTTCATGTGAGCAAGGGTGATAGGGTTTTGTTCTGGAAGTATAAATGGATGAATGGTCAATCTTTGATGAGTT
This sequence comes from Papaver somniferum, assembly GCF_003573695.1. NCBI lineage: Eukaryota > Viridiplantae > Streptophyta > Magnoliopsida > Ranunculales > Papaveraceae > Papaver > Papaver somniferum. Next base: position 6,528,124 of record NW_020619603.1, on the reverse strand, counting down.
TATTTTCAGCACTATTTCATTTGAGCAGAATGCAGGAAGCTACTATACAAGAGATGCTTGTGTACAATCAAGAAAACAGTTGGAATTTTGTTTTTTGCAGGAACCTAAAAGATGAAGAAATTGAAGATGTTGCACACTTGCTGGATCTGATTTCTATATTTACAAGGGGGGATGCTGAAGATTACAGAGTTTGGCAGAATGGCAATAAGCCTTTTTCTGTGAAGGACTGTTACAAAGATCTGGAGATTCATGGGATGATTTACTTTCCTTACAAGTGTGTATGGAACCCAAAGATTCCACATAAGGCGGTTTTTTTTGTATGGAATCTTTTTTTTGTGGTTGCTGAAACTATGGACATATACAAGAACTCTATCATGGTCAATGGCTTCCTTTTATGCAAGAAAGATGCAGAGACAAACCATCATATTTTTCTGCATTGTGACACTACCAGAGAACTTTGGTTTTTCTTTTTGTCAATCTACAGTTTACAATGGGTGTTTCAACAGTCAGTCAGGGATACAACCTGGGAGTGGAAAAGAAAGAAAGGTTCACAAGGCAGTTTAAAGCAAAGAATTTGGGACATTATTCCTTTTGTTATCTGGTGGGATGTATGGTTGGAAAGAAATGCAAGGTTTTTCAATGGGAAATACAAATCTGTAGAAGAATTGAAGGATTCTATCAAAATGCTGATCTATAATTGGTGCACTGGGACTGATATTTTTGAGGGAGTTTTTCTGAATTCTGTTTTGAATTATTGGGAGGTGGTAATGCATTAGTTTTGTATCATCTTTTTGGAACAACTCTACTATAACTGAGCTGATTTGTTACTTTTGTTTTCTCCAGTTTCTCATCTTCTTGATGAAGGACTGAGTTTTAATACAATCTTGCCTTTTTTGAGTAAAAAAAAATAAAAAATCAAATACAATTACAACCCACAATAATAAGAGCATCTCCAACGGATCCTTGGAATTTTTTTTCCTTCGTGGATGTCGTAGGAGGACATCTTTTGAAGAGATTAAACCAAAATCTCCCTAGTTTTAGGAAGTCGAATGAAATTATCTCCAACGTGACTCTTTCACATTGAAAAACTAGGCCACATGTACAAAGCCTATTGGTTGAATGGTTTTATTTTGTATCTGTAAAAAAGTTTTCGCCTGAAATAACTAATTTTTACACTTTTTAAAACATAAAAACAATGAAAAGTGATTACTCACATCCTCCGGGGGATCCTCTAAAACCAGAGGCTCTGATAAAGGATGTTAGGTTAACCATCGTCCAACTCATCTTCACATTCTTTCTTAACGTCTCTATTGGAGAGAAATTTTAGGTAAAAGTTGGATAAATCCTACCTGGCCATATATTTAGGAAGCTAACACCCTTCCGTTGGAGATGCTCTAAAAACCACAATAATAAAACACAAGAGTTTATTAACCAACCTGATGTGGGAAAGTAACACCTTCATCTCTGATATGCCCCACATATGTTGATCTAGTTGATCATAACTGTATAATTTAATTTTAAATATGTTACGTTCCAAATTAGGCCCACTAAATAAACTATAAATTCGTGTCCAATGGCATAACTCAGTGGTATCCTATCAGCTCCAGTAAGCAGGAAGTCAGGGATCCAATCTTCACCATAGAGATTTGTATTTAAATTAGCTGTACAGAAGGGTTTTGTGGGGTTGGATTTGGCAGTGGAGCCAGTCCAACTGGATTGATTTGGGTAGGGGTCTGGATCCGACTTTAGCCTAACAAAAAAAAAACTATAAATTTGATTAAGGAAAATACAAAGAAAAAAATTAAAAAAATTAAGGTTTAGGTTCAAAGTTGATTTATAAATAAATGCTTTGAAGAAAACAATAAACATGAATATAGTTTTAACAAATTTATACGGCAAATAACGATGTAGTGATCTAAAGATTTGAACCACATAGTGATCTAAAGATTTGCGAAAAGTAAAGGTTTCCAATATTTCAGAATAAATATATATATACTCGTTTGGAAGGTGCTTATGAGGATGATGGGTTTTATTTACCCATATATGTAGGTCTACAATATTTAGATTTTAAATGAGGCTTGTATTTAAATTATAAAATAATTGTGTTAGAGCATTGCTTGGTTGATTGTCATAGGTTAGATTAAAAAGTCTAGGAATGTTGATACATACAAGTATTACTCTGAAGACCTGAAGAATGGGAGGACGTAACGACTACAACGAAGACATCATCCCTGTGTTTGAGTTTACTAATACTGACTTGACTTGTTTCCCTCCTATTATTCCTTTCAAGTTAAACGATTGAAAACATAACATGTGGAGTTATATATGATATTTTAGTATTACAGTGGTCATATTAATATGATCAAAGTGTCAAGAAAGTATGTGAATTACGAAGTATAACGTTTATCTTTTGAACTTCGTAAATGCGACATTCGCATAATCTATGTAACTTGTTACTTGGATGTGTATTGGATATAGGTGTGGTTTAATCCTAGGAAACTATGTTTTATTACATTGCTTTAAGAAAGTAGATATACGAACTTGTTTCGTAATAAAAAACACAACAATAGGTATTTTGGTCCGGCTTTCTATGAAGATCTATTGAATGACCAATTCGAACCTACGTAAGGAAATCAAGTAACACCGTTCTTAAATTATGTTAGGACTCATGGTAGAACCAATCCCTACCTATATTGTGAGTCTTGGTAGAACCTATCCTAGCTTTTTTTGGGAATCATGGTAGAACCGATCCCTACGTATATTGGAGACTTGGTAGAACCAATCCTTACCTTTTGTTGGGAGTCATGGTGGAACCGATCCCAAGAGCAAAACCAATTTTCAATAATCACATATTACTTTAGGGTTTTGTGTGAAGTTTGGAATTATGGTTTGTTAAATAGGAAAGTTCTAGATGTCGACATAACTTGAATATGTACAGAATTCTTACCTTTGATTGTTCAAAGATATTCCTTGATACTCAAGGTGATCCCAAACCAAAATATTGGAGAATCTTTTAATTAAGATTTTCGAATTATATGTTTTTGATTTTCTAGCAATCAAAACATATCTCTAGAAAAACTATATTGGCTAAAATAATATTATATATTTTCTAAAGAGAGATCTCTGAATTACATGTTGGCTATTAGTTGAAAATATGAAAACCAAAATTAGGTACTTTGTGATGTATCTTGAGAATCTTTCGGTTTTGGATTTTCCTTGTTGTCCGAAAAACTTTGGTCTATAAATAGAGAAGATTGTTCATAATGTAGAAAGAATAAGAGATGAAAGCAAAACAAATATTACAGGGATGAGTATAGAAGTAAAGCTGTGAAGAACAAGAGTTTAGACATGAGCAGAAACATGTAAGAATAAGAATGCAATATCGTTTTAATCTTCAAAGTAATGTAATATTTAAAACAGACTCTGCATGTATATATATATAGGCTTTAAGATAACTAACTTAAGAAGTTCACCAAGTATAGAGTACCTAAACTAAGAATAAAACTATAAAGAGAAGTATGTAAAACAGGAAATTGGGAAAAGAAAGGTAGCTTATATGCTACGTCTTCAACTGATACGGGATACACTGCATCAGTACCCAGTTCTTGAAAATAACTCATCTCTGAGTTAGCTGTAAGAAGAAAGAGTTCATTATCATCATGAAAAGTGAAAATCTGTTGGACATTTGAGATATCCCAATCTTTAGGTAGATCAAACACATAAGCATTGTCATTGATCTTCTTTAAAACATTAAAAGGGTCATACTTCTTCATTTTGGTTTTGTTATAAGTTCCCACTAGAAATCTTTCTTTACGAAGATGAATCATTACTTTCTCTCTCTTGAAATTTCTTGAATCGCTTATGCTTTTCTGCAGCATCCTTGTATTTTGCATTAGATTCCACAAGTTTTGATTTTAATTCTTGATGAAGCTGAAAAGCTTGTTCTATCAAATTATCATCCTTAACATTGGATTTATGTAACTTAGGAAGTACTACCAAGTCTAAAACATGATTAGGCACCTTAGATTAAACAATTTCAAATGGAGTCTTACCAGTAGATCTAATCATTGAAGTGTGAAAATACAAGGGTACCCAAAACACCGTTGTCTTTTTAATTAAACCTATAAGTCTGATACCAAGTGTGATCGTCTATGGAAAATAGTCGAGAAAATACGACAATTTAATATTCACTTGACAATAATTACAATACAAGACTGATTGGCTATAGGATCAAAGTCAAGTGATTAGGATTAACATACAAGTATGATTTAGTTTATTATAATAAGACAATTATAATACGGAAGTAAAGTAAATGACACAACAAGATTGTGTTAATGAGGAAACCGAAAAATGCAGAAAAACCCCGGGACCTAGACCAGTTTAGAATACTCTCAGAATTGAGACGCTATACAAAGAAAAAAAGCAACTTCGTATAGTTGATACCAAGTAAACTACCCATAGTTACTTAGTTCCCTCAGTATCCCTGCGTCTTCGACTTTTTGGTCACGCACGTGAATCTTAAGACAAAAATCACTATCTCAAGTTGCTTTACTTCTTTTGATCGTATTCCAGACAGTAAAAGAATAAATCTATGAAGTAACCACTCTATTCAATCTTTGGTAAACGATGTTTTGAGTTGTTGACAAAGGCTCTTATGTTTAATCTATTAAACTCTTTTATCGGGTAAGATCATTCCAAATTAATAACTTAGATTAAGATTCACAACTATCATATTCGAATATTGAAGAATACCACCAAATGATAGTTGCCGATCTATATGACTTTATGATCAGATAAATATAATCTAAGTCGGATCCCAAAACTTGCACACAAAACTTGAATCCTCTTTTGATCAATCACCACTAGAGCTGGCAAACGGGCGGGCCGTGGCTTGCCCGTTGTGGGTTCCACGGGTTCGGGTTAATACAGGTTGAAACCCGCGGGTTGAAATTCTTCACGGGTTGTTATTTCTTCAACCCGTGCCCGTAATGGGTTTAACCCGCGGGTTCACGGGTTAGCCCGCCCGTTTCAGAAATAAGTTAAGACATCACAGTGACCGCACGTGGTGGAGTTCGGAGAAAACAAAGGCAAGAGTAATGAGGATAACTCTTATTTTCTTTTCTATTTCTTCTCTATTCTTCTTTTCCTCTTTCTTCTCGTTTCTTCCTTCTTTTCTTCTGCTGATTTGAGAGACGACTGTGAGGTTTGATTTGAGAGTATCGATTGAGGAATTTGTATAATCAAAGAACTCGTGTTGATGTGTACGATAAGGTAGGTGGTGTTGTTGAATATATTTGAATTCTGGAAGAAGAAGAAAGAAATCAGTTAATTAGGGTTACAGAATTGATTATGAGATTGAGTATAGAACTGTTGATGGACGAAGAATTATGGGTCTTTTACTTAATTAACGTTTTGAAGTTTTGAAGATGATCTGGTAGTGAATCGGGGAATTTGGGTTATGGTTCCGGAAAGATGAAATTCATTTAGGATTTGTGTAAAGCTGGGGATAAAGTCGAGTAGTAGATGAGGGGTTTTCATTACTGGGAATTAAGAAGTGGAATTGATAGTTGATTTTCAGATTCGTGGAAGGTATGGAGAAGTTAGGGTTTCTGTGATGAAATTGAGAATTAGGAATTCATGTAAAAGCTCAAGGAAGGATTTAAAGATGAAATTGATGTTTTAGGAGGGTGATTACTTCTTACTGTAAATTGGAGGAGTCTGCTCATGCTACAAAATCAGTAAGTTGATATAAAATTAATTCCTTGTTGTTTCTTAATTTAGTTCTGTGATGGATTTATAAAAATAAATGTGGAAATTAGACTATTTATTCTTTTCAATTTCAATGAATTATTTTTTGGAGAATCAGAACTGTTCACGGATGTATTTGATTGTTATCAGTAGAAATATTCAATAAGATATTGATTTTGTTAGCTCCGATCGAGTTTGATCGAGATTTTCTGATAAAATATGGAACTGGACCAACAACAAATTGATAGATTTTCTGGGTTGTAGAAATTGATTAAGAAAATGATTTTCATTTAAGTTGATTCAATTTTTATGGCTTTTAAATGATGTCTCTGGGGTGCATACTCATGGTGTATCATAGTTTTGATAGTAGAGATTAATGGAGTTGAAGAATGGTTTTACTAAACTTTGACAGAGATATGAGATAGTGCACGGAGATAGAGAAAGAGAATAGTCTTCACGGATTTACGGGTTGTACCCGCGGGTTCACGGGATGGGACGGGTTAACCCGTTTACTCACAAGCCGACATTTCTCCAACCCGAATCCGGCTTGTTTTGAAACAAGCCGAGCCGGGTTCGGGTTTTTACGGGCCGGGCACGGGTTAACCCGCAGGTTTTGGCTTGTTTGCCAGCTCTAATCACCACGGAACGGAGTATGTTAGCAATGAATTATTTATAAGATTTCTTTAGATCTAACAACAGTTCTAAAGATCCCTTCGATACTTTGATCTAGTTTGAGTGACCTTTACAATCAAAGTTTCAACACGTTAGTCAATCAAATGAATAATCAAAAACTAAAACAACTATGCAATTATCTAGTTTCCCACCAACGGTATTCGTAGAGTTTCTTGATCCCACAAAAGTCTTTAAACGCGTGGTAGTAATAGATTTCTCCTAATTAGGGTACTTTCCTCTTCTGATAGACAACTCCACTAGAAACAACACGAATGAAGTTTTCTTGGATCTTGGGATAGTTAGCAAGAAATGCAAACTAAAGTATTTATATACCAAGGTTGTTTGGACAACAACGAAATTCCAAAACCCAAAATATTAATCTCAAAATATGCATTAAAGTACCTAATTTCTGTTTTTCTATTTCCAGTTATTGTCAAAAAAACATTTCTGAAATCTCTCATAGAAAATTTCTATTATTATTGTAGCACATTAACTAGGTTTGCTAAGATAGGAAACTTCTAGACGTCGACATTATAAGAACATGTGCATAACTCATATCATTGATTTTTTTAAAGATATCCGTCGATGCTCAAGGTGATCCCAAACCAAAATATTAAAAAGCATTTAATTATGATTTTCGGTTTTACATTTTTCAATTACCATCAATTAAAGCATATACTTTAGGAAATAAATACATAATGAAATACATGAATATTGGAAACTCGTGTTTGCTCTTGGTACCAGTTTTACCATGACTACCAAACTAAGTTAGGACTGGTTATACCATGACTCAAAATATAGGTTGTGACCGGTTATATCTTGCTTCCCAAAACTAGTTAGGAATATGGGTTATACCATGTCACTAGATAAATAAAACAGGAAATAAATAAAACTAGTTACCATATCAAAACAGGAAATAAATAAAACAACGGATTATAATAAGAAAAGATTAACAAATCAAGTAGTATCATAGGCAATCCGTTAAAGTGATCAGCACTTGCGTAAATTTTGTTTAATCCAAAAGAGGACATGATCATCACAATATTAATTGAAATGGTTTTTAGTACAATGCAGTTTGTCTACCATCAAATAATCACGGAAGAAGATTCAAGTCTTCCCAAGTAGTCTCGTCAATCTTAGTACTTTTTCTACCAAATCATCCATACGTTGTTTCTTTGCTAAAGTTTTGATAATTAATATGCTACTATTTTGCATGAACATGATAATATTAATTTTCATTCTACGACCATGAATACGAATGGTGCCTTTCTGGTTAGAATTAGATTCTAGCATTAAACAGCAATATAATTTTGTATCCTAAAATATCGAGATATCTAGCAAGAACTACGGTAATTCGGATGAGATTGTAACAATTTTCTCACCATCAACTGAAGTACGACGATAATATTTCGTTGGACATTGAAACGATTAAATAGAAAGAGATTGTAACTGCGTGGAAGTGGAACAATTTGAGATTTCCAGAGAGAATAGTTTGTATTTGAAAATTTTGATGGTGTTTTGAAAGTTAAAGGGATATGTTTATTGGAATCTGTCATTCTAAGTTGTAGATGATGAAGATTGAAGAAGAAATTTGAATTTGATTTTAGGGTTTTGAAAAGGTATATGATACCATGCCGAAAGAGATGAGATCGTTTGACACTCTCTCTGAATTGTATTGATAAAGTTTCTCTCAGTTTTCATTACATTCAAGAACACACAGTTCCTGTGTTTTATAAGACATGAAAATCTGCTAACCACCTGAGCCGGTGACTAACGTACTCTGTGACCTATTACTGACAGTGTTACTCAAGCACTCTTTCTACACGCTCACAAATACATCTAAACATACAACTCACACACTTTTAAGGCCATATTCTAACAGGAATCATTCCTTACTGTGGAGCTGAATTAGATCCGACCCAATGCATTAAGTGTGTATCAGTTACACGACTTGATGCATTTGTATGTATGAGCAGATAGTATAGCATATATAGAGCAACATAGTATTTGACCTCTTCTTGCTAAAGGAGATAAGGAAATTCTCATAATAATACTCTCATTAACTCTATTCTTTCACAAGATAAATTCTTCTTGTTGCTTCTCTGCAGTTGACAAAAAGTACTGAGTAGTGATAATGACGTGGTATAGAAATCCTGAGTTGTTTATCACTTACTGGAGTTCGGGCCATGGATATTCGGTAACTAGAAATACAAAAAAGTGTAATGTCTCTCTTCTCACAGGAGATCTCAAGAATGTAGATTCTTTAGATTTCTGTAAACATCTTACTTTGGGCAACAACAAAGAGAGTGATTATGTTGTTTTCAAAATCTTATTTAGCTGAAAATGTTAATGACAATAGTTATGGGAATGTTAAGTTTGTAAACTGTCAAGGTTTACTTGCCCATTGGGTTCGTAAGAAAATCTCATCTACCTGGTCGACACAAGTAAGGGAATTAAACAGCATTATCAATAGTCTACCTGGTAATTAATTACAAGTTGTTGAAGAACAAAAATCCGAATTAGTAGCGGTGCCGCTCTTAAAGGTAAGTTGAATAATGAAGTAACAAATCTTCAAGAGAGGCTAAACCATGAGAAGAATGCAAAAAAGCACTCGAACAACATGTTCCCGATTTAACAGAGAAACTTGAAGAGTACCTTACTGCTGGATCAGGTGGATGTGGATGAGTGGATCTGCTGCCGTTGTAGAACCGTGGATGAGTGGTTGTACGATTCCTTGTCATTGGGTTCCTTTCGAGGAACTTGATGTGCAAATTATTCCAAGGAATGCTCCTTGGACGATCACTGACGCCCCAGGAGAGCCAAAATTTGATGAAGATACGACAACCAATGTTCAAGCGAGCCGTTTCAGCAAAGCAATGATTCTTGTAGTGGTCGTCAACATTGCAGACTTCTTTCCCAACAACGGAAAGGCAAGATTTGACCCATATATTTTTGGTGTTCTCTCAACAATGCAGGAAAGTTTTAGAGTCCTGCCATCATGCGCGCAGGCGCGTGATAGCCAAAATGAACTAGCGTCTCATTGCCGTTGGATTTAGATGACAGCTGGAGATCCGGAAAAAAATATTATTTTGTCTATATTTTATTCTCTAAGCAACCTTACTTTTGTATCTATTTTGTTTTCAGTCCTCCAAACCAAATATCAATCATATACAGAAAGAATTCCTCCGTTCTGAAGGTTGATTTCAATTTTTTCCTTCAAGGAAGAGCATCAGCAACTACATTAGAAGAGAATCTCGATTTGAATATTGATCCCCATGATTATAAAAAGATTATCAGCAACATTCAACTAAAATAAAGAGTTCTTATCTTAATATATACTAATATAATTAAAATGACGTGAATATCTTTCCGCGTTTTTTCTATTTTGCCTGAAGAACTTTGTGAATTACATGAACGTGAAGGTCAAATACGGTTCTGAGTTTCTTCTTCCTAAAAATCTATCGAACCACCAACAACACAGATCGAATTCTTTTCTTCTCCGTTAACATCAGAGATTAAAGAATGAAGAACAGAGAGAAAGTTCCTTGATTGATTTAGAAAAACAACAGATGGAGAATTGAATTCATTATTTGTTCAGCTCCACAAAACCCCTAAATTATTTGTTCAGCTCACTAATCCAATTCAATGTTGATTCAAAAGAGGAAAAAATCACATCAATTGACGCACATAATCAGGATAAATTTTTGATGGAGGCATTTTTTTGATGGGGACATGGGGACAAATAAGATGTTGACACGTGTTTTTCCTCCCAACAAATTTTGTTTCCAAAAATATAAAAAAAAATGTATTTTTGGAGAAAAAAATCTTGTTCCACATGCCCCATCAAAAAACGCCCCCATCAAAAATTTTATCCAGAATCACTCCAACGGCTGTGAAGAAGTTAAAGAAGGTAAGTTTTTCTTTAACGTATCATGCTGAAAATTTGGGGTTTGATATGGAATCTTTATTTTGGGTTTTTTCTATTTATTTTCATCTGCTTTGAATTTGGTAAGTTAATGAGTATCGCAAGTTAGAAAATTGAAGTGAAAAACCCCTAATTACTAGATGTCCTGTACTTTTAAGAGAAACCCCTTATTACTAATTTTCATTTTTGGGTTAAATGTTCAATTTTTTTTAATACTTCTAGCTGTTTGTTGGAATGCCTAATAAAAAATAATGTCAGTTTTAGTTTGCTTCTTATTTCACTTGCCTGAGTTTCGAACTAACCGACACTTAATATACAAAGGAGGATATAACTTAGAATGTGTATGATTTTTATTTTCATCGAATTGATTTTGTAAAAACTTTCCGTAAGTCTAACAGTTTGCAGCTAACAAATCATGGACAGTTCATGGTGGTTATTAGTTTGAATTCGTGGGCTGAATTAGGTAACAAATGGTGATTGATTTGGGTCCTTTTTTTGCAGCCGAAACAGCAAACAAAAGGGATCTGTGGCCATTGTTATTAAGGGATGATTTGGATATGGATATGGTGGTTGTTGTTGGGTGAATATGTCAGTGGTCATGAGCAGAAGCAATGGGTTTTTAAGAGCACTTCGACTGCAATAAGAACAAGGAGATGGAGCTGTGGTCTGAAACTGGAGTGGAATTGTGAACGGGAAGACCATCCAAGAATGGCATCTGTTGCTGTTGGAAGTTCAGGATATTGGGTGAGTTTGGAAGCTGTAAAAGACTCAAGGTTACAACAAGATGAGAATGGCACATCAGCTGTTCGATTAGGTGCTGAACTGGGTTCGGTGGTTAGAATTTGATGTGTTTATGAGCTTGATTTGCTGCAGAAGATCAGCGAAGACAACGTTGCTGCGTCCTGAGATCTGGGGATGTTTATGGAAGTTTAGGAGCTGACCAGGAACAAGAAGAAGTGGTTGTGATCTGGTGGTTTTGAGCTCGAGTTTTGGGCTGAATTAGACTCGATTTGGAATTGATTTTTGCCTGGAAGACTTGGGTGTGAGCTGGATTCATTGATGGCAGTGAACCAAGGCGTGAATTAGTACCTTCGAGAGAGGCTCGATTAGAAGCCAACAATAAGCTAGGAGAGTGGTGCCTGCAATGATCAGTTGCCATGGTTCGAGGGCAGTCCAAGGCATGTATTGCTGCCATGTTTAGTGGCCGTGTGTGGGGAGGTTAAGCCTCTATTAAAGAAGTCATACAGAATATGGAGTATTGGGTACAAGAGAGGAAAAGTAGTTTTTACCGATAAGAAAGAAAACATTTTTAACTCTCAATTTGACTTTGTCACATTAGCTATTTGTGTAACACTGTAAATGCATAAAAAAATATTCCCTCTTTAGTTTTGGTTTGTGAATTCATGCGCGATGCGCCTGCTTTTCTGTTTCAAAAGAAGAAGAAAGACAAACTTTTCCGAACACCATAGATACACCAACGTCCATAGTCGAATACCACTAACTGTTGGTAATTCCCAACAGAATTACATTCTAAAAAATGTTCAGTAACCTGGTACTTTATAACTTAAATCCATAATTCCCCTTACCCCAACGTGTACCAATAGATGCGACTGATTTCAGTTTCAAGACAAAAAATGAAGTATGTGTTATTTTTCCATTTATGGCAGAAGCATGGGAAGCCTAATATTGTACCAAGTGACCTCAAAACTTGCCTTTAGGATTAAAACAGTAATGTTGTAAAAGTGTAATGCATGATTTTTGAACTTACAATAACAGATACAAATACAATGCTTTGTATAGCGAGACCTCGGCAAGCTCATATGAGATCAAAGAATAAAAGCGCTCTAAAACCAAATCTTGGCCATACTTCTTCGGTAAGCTTTAACCTTTGATAAAATGGAAAGATAAATAGGAACTAAGAAAGCCTGCGAGAAAGCAGTGAGAGAACCAATAGTTTATAACAGAATCAACATAGAGAGAATGACTACATCCGGCGAATATTTTCACACCCTACTGTTTTAACCATTTGAAATGCAGGAGGTAATTGGCGATCTGTGTATACAAACCATAGCCTAAGCATAATTGGATGCGGCTTTACTAATATGAGAAAACTCATATTCATAGTTCAAATACAAAAATCTCTCTTATCAGAGCTCTCTTTACAACTTTCAGAATTTTGTCAAGACGTTTTCATTCTATCTTATTAGCATGCTTTATTGGACTTTAGAGGGAGCTTTCAAAATTTCATTTTTATTTGCCTTGAAATTTCTTGATCACCTTTGTGATCAGACAAATCATTTCAGGCAAAAACTATCGCACACCACATAAAGAAATGCTTTACTCACCAAAAATTTGTCGTTGCTTCATGCCATCTTTGTTTTCATTTCTGTCTCGTGCTGGGACCTGACTACTTTCCATCTCTAAAGAATTATAATATCGAAACCAAAACCGAGGAAATGTTAAAACTAAAACCATCAAAGGCAGCAAAATCATTACCAAAAGAGATCTGATGCTTCAAGAAAATATGAAAAGGGATCTTAAGAGTTGCATTTTGTGTATGTACTCGTTGACATTATTGAGCTTGTCTGAAGAGTCTAAAGATTCTATGGAGTGTTCCGGAGGTTCCAGACCACCCTGGCTGGAAAAAATTACTATGCATTACACTCTTCATTTATTGCAACAATGTGGCCTGGTAGTAAGAAAAATTAATCTATGGTGATGGAACACTTGCATATTTCAGGTTGTGTGAGCCGAGGACTTCTATTAAGGTTTAAGTTAGCAGCCCCAGTTGCTCCATTGCTGCAAAAATTGGACCAACAAAATTTATTAATCGAACACCATGATGTACGACTTAGATTGATTCGTATAAGTAAATTTGTATTGTATCAGTTTGCATTGTCAAACTCAAATCTAAGTCCAGTAAACCAAAACTTCGAAGCAAATATCTTTGACCAAACTACCAAAGGGTCATAATTTTATTCTTAATCTTAACTGGATTCAAAGAAGGATTTAAATTAATTACGGTCTATACTTCTTACCGAGACTAATTTTCTTTGAGAAATAAACCATACCACGTTTTTGACGGATCTATTCCGGAAATTGAACTTCTCTTTTCCTTCTCCAAATTCCGGCATTCCTGTAACATCATCATTCTACTCATGATCACTTCAATTTTTCAAATTGGGATACTCGATTTGCCATTCCCCTTAACTCACCCAAATCGAAGCAGATGAAAAAAAGGAAAAAAAAAAAACTTAAAATGCAAATTCCAAATCAAACCCAAATTTTCAGCCTGATACGTAACAGAAAAACTTACCTTCTTCAATTTCTTCACAGCCGTTGGGTGATTATGTGTGTCAGTTGATGTGATTTTTCCTCTTTGAATCAACATTGAATTGGATTAATGAGCTGAACAAAAAATTTAGGGGTTCTGTGGAGCTGAACAAATAATGAAATCAATTCCCCATCAGTTGTTTCTCTGTCTTAATCAAGGAACTTTGTGTCTGTTTCGATAAAAAATGATTTTGATCTTTGATGTAACGGTATGTCTGTCTGCTGTGTCTCGTTTTTTGACCAAATATTTGGTTATACTCAGCCCAATGTGGTTGTTCTAAGAGAATAGATTTTGGTCGTTTTGTGTCGTTATGAGTTTCGATAGATTTTTAGGAAAAAGAAACTGAGAATCGTATTTGACCTTCAGTTTGATGTAATTCACGAAGACGCGGAAGGGTACTCGAGTCGTTTCAGGTACCAAAAAAAAAAAGGTCGTACCAGACAACGCCTTCTTTTATTTATATTAGAGTAAAACCTCCATATATTGATACTCTAGATATTAATAACCTCTACAGAGAAATCCGTTAGAATGGAAGTTTTCGAAAACCCATGTTTGGTTCCTCTCTTTTCTAAAAACCGCCATTAAAATAGTATATATTTGTAGGCCAAACATAAGATGTACGGTTGAGAATTACTAGTTTTAAATTGAATTTAGATTTCCATATATTGTTTGAAACTAAATTAACCTTTATCCCTAATATAGTACTAATAAAGAATTTTTTAAATTCCACTGATTTACGGTCAATAAGGCTTGGGCGATATCTTTGGCAGGTGATAGAAAATATTTACCAAATTTAACATCGAATTAATAATGGGTCATTAGTCATTACCGTTTTTTGTGGACGTTGTTTAAGAACTTGTTTAAGGGAGGTTCTTCTTTTCTCTTTCATTTTCCATGTTCTCAAACATCAATTATGGAGAAGATAACACATTAACATGAATCCATCGCAGGTTAGCCTAATAATCCGATATCCATTTTTTTTATAATTTTGTTTTTTTTGCTCCGGACATCAATATGATTTGTTGCTTAAATCTGCTGAGGCGGTGGGAGTTATTGCTTCTTTTTGGCTTGAACTTCTCCTCGATCAAGCTTAATCAATTGGCTTTAAAAATTTTGTTAATATTTTCTCACAATGAGTGTGATGTTGCTTAACAGGTTTCATGAAATTAATCAACAAAAAACATCATATGAACTATAGCGATTGATTGCTCCTGATTATCTACGATTGATAAATAATGTTGTAAAGGAGTTTTTATGATCGTCTCTAACATGAATCACAGATATTTCTTTTTACTTTTTTTTTTTTTTTTTTTTT
>NW_020619603.1:4839878-4958936 GCF_003573695.1 Papaver somniferum | reverse complement strand
ATCTCTTTTTTTTTCAACTTTTTTTTTTTGCATGGTATCTCAATCACTCTAATTCACCCTAGCATTGGTAACAACTTGAATCGTGGGCCCCACCTATCACTTAGAGAAACATAGTTTAAAAAAAAATAAAATAAAAATAGAAGTGAAAAGGACTCAACGAGATATGGTGAAACTATCATGTTATTTCTAACACCTGAGCTCTGTGCTTTTATGAATAGACTCTTCTAGATGTTGCCATCTAATCAGATTGGTTCCTCAACTCCTACAATCAAAATGCTTCCATCCACTTAGATTAGTTAGTGCAATCCTAAATAGGCATAAATTTCTAAGCTCTGGAGTTTATTTATTAATACTAAAAAGTTTCTCCCATACCCCCAAACTTAAATCTAACATTGTCCTCAATGTTCTAAAGATAAAATTAAAACCATATGAACAAGGAGAAACTGTTACCATTTGAAGCAAAAGAGTTAAGGAAAGATATTACCGTGTCGCATAAATATTGGGTTACCTCCCAAGAAGTGCTAAGTTTAAAGTCTTCAGCCAGACTAAGCAAGGATTAGTCAACTTGAACCGTATAACAGTAGCCGGAATAATTGTGGGTCTTTAAAACCAAAAAGAGCTGACAAAAGGAAACTGCAGTGAACCAAGAAAATGTACAAGACTAGCATGCCCTTATCTAGTTTCTGGATAACTATCGCTAATTGCGGTTCAGGTTCAGGTTCTATGAAGGGGTCTAAATAGACTATTTTCCTCGGATGCATTTCCTCATAGGTAGCATCCAAATTATTAGGTCCTAGAGTCTGGAAAAACTCAGATAAGAACCTGGAGTCACAAAATAACCTAAATAATTTAGGATCCTCTAAGTCAATTAGGTATGACTTACAAAGTTGACCACAGTCAGAGTAGTGGTCATTCTGAAGCAAATGTGTCGATTCTAATTTCCTAAAGTACATAGGCTTAGTCTCAGAACTTAATAAGTGACACATTTGAAATCTATACGTTCCTATAATTGGAAGAAAACTATTTGGTTCGAAAACAAAGTCAATCTGGGTATCATATCCTGGGCAAACCACATCAACCAGAGGATGGGTTTCTAACGACTGAACTTTTTTCAGGACATCATTAGGTGCGGGAAACCTAGTATGAAGATAATCTTGTAAGATGGTTGAGGCATGGATATTAAGTCCTATGTGAGGGGACTTTCTGAGAATTAAAGGTAAAGCACCAGGAAAGTGATAATCACCCCCAAACTTAGAGTTTTCAGTGTCTCTAGATAGACTAGTCACAATCTCCCTAATTTCTAGATCATCAGATTCTTGGAAGTGGTCAATTGATTCTTCTAAGTTTTTATCAGGTAGTGCATCTTTACTCATCTCTACGAGTCTATGTTCTTCATTCAAGATTATTGTTTCTAAGTCGCTAGACTCTAAAACAGCATTTTCAGAATAAACCCGCTCCTCTAAACCACAATCGGTTCGTAATCAAAAGGAAATATTACATCGTCTAAAACGGTGGTATTCCTAATCAAATCCTCGTCCTATTGAATAGGTGAATAATCATAAAAATTATTTGGATTTGAAGTAGAAATAATATAATCACTATAAAGCTCAATTGGATTACTAGATTCCTGATCACTATGCCTACATATTTCAGATTCTTCATCACTACTATCCTCATCATCATAATAGTACGAAGATGATTGAACCTTATCTAAATAAGTAGTGTTACCAATTATAACCTCGTTCTCTTGATTGTGTAAATAACTATCTTCATTCTCAAGGGCATTATTGGATACACTATATTGGCAATTCAAGTAATTTCGAGCAATTCTTTCGTTCGTCTCAGCTATCCGCTTGAGGTGGTCTTCTAAAGAAGGTTCACTCATTATTGTAGTTCTTTCATCTATAATTATACTATTCATATCAGCTAACTTACGCGTCGACTCAGCTAACTTACGTGTTGACTCTAGTAAAGAGGAATTATCATAAGGATCATAAAAAGGACTATTTTTCAATAGTTTGATTGTATCCTCTAGAGACGAAGAACTAGTACTATAATCTTCTTGCTCGTAAGACTGATGCATGTGTGGATAGTAATTGGGCTCACCATGGTATGAACCATAACCTTGAAAAGGTTGGCGTTCCCAACTACTATTCCCACCATGGTCATAAAAATGATGATGTCCATATTCAAATTCAGATCGATACTCATTGTATTGGCTTCTATCATACCAGTTCGACATTCTTAATTGCAAGGGAATTTTACACAACCACAAACAAGGCCGACTCGACTCCACCAAAACAAACCTAAAGATTTCTAGCAAACAAAAAGCATGATGGCTCCACTTAGATTGTTTCTAGACCAGCTTCTATCTTTCGAAAGGGAATTCGTTGCAATTTGAGCAAACTCATCTGGAATCAATCCGAGTCAAAGTAAGTTGAACTGAGGCGAGGGAAGATCAGTGGAGCTTTGATACCCAAGGCCTCACCGCTATCACAAGGCGGCGCAGTCACGCATTCAACTCACAGAAACCATCATCAACTTTGGAGTGTGCTTAAATACCAACCAATATTTTTCGAACGAGTTTCCTATTAAGCTCGTTACCCTATCGGTCTCGTTCTATTCCAAATTTTAAGCTTGGGTTCGCGTTAGGTTTCGTTTTCCTAAGGCGGGCAAGAAGGGAGCAGTGATGAAATCCGAACCCTTATCTTGTATTGGCCAGGCCTTGCCCTTTACTAGGAATTTAAAAACAGTCTGGTTCGTCCTCAAACAATTATCACCTTAAGGCAGACAGTAACCCGCTTGCAGGAGATTCGTGGGTGTTTCGATTAGACTTACCTCCCGTACCACGACTCCTATGCTGTGTAAGAATTGTTATTGCATCACATAAATTTTGGTCAATGGTGGAATCCTGATCCCCGGCAGCGGCGCCAAAATGATTAGTGATTTTTCGTGGTTGTAGTAATGATGAAGGTTCAAACTCTCGGATTTGTGAAGGATAATTTTCTTTAGACTTAATAAAAATAAATAAATAATTTTATATGCACAATATTAACAAAATATGGGAGAGAATTTTTACCGGGGTTCAGGATTCCACCATTCACCAAAATTTATGTGATTCAATAACAATTCTTATCATGAAATTCTAGACAATATAACTCCAATTAAAGGAAATTGTGATTCTAATCATTGCCTAAATTAGATTTTGAAAACATCCACTGTTAATCGCGAGCATGGAGTATCAAAAGAAATTTACTAAGCATACTCCATCAAGAGAAAACACAATTGATTAATAAAAATCATTTACTCCATTTTTATTCGGTGCAATTAATCATAAAAGAGTTGCATAAATAAATTTAAATAAATTTTACCACATAACTTTTGGAAGAATGGCTTCCTCCGTCACCCCTGGGATTGGGTTCAGCTACTCATGATGAAAAACCTCTCAAAATGATTCATTGATGCTCAAATGTTGTTTAAAATCAAGAGAAAGGCAAGAAAAATGGTTTACAACAGTGTTTTGCAACGCACAAAAAGAGTTCCGGATAAACGATACAACGAAAGTGTTGTTAGCACTGTTCCTTGGTCGCGGGAAAGGAATTGAAAATTGTCGCAATTAAGCGACACTTTTCAACGACTTTCTGGTTCCGTCTAATGTTCTTCGTTCTTCCTCTACACCAGCAGGAAGCTTTCTTCTCTGCGTGTTCTTCTTTTGATTTTTTCTCGACTCCCAATCTCTCCCCAAGACTCTCCAACTCTTCTAAACTCTTTAGACTTGTATTTAAAGTGTTTTAGAACAAAAATATCCGACCATAACACCGTATAATCTCCCATTAATCTCGTCATTGCTCGCTGCCCATATTTAACAATAATTTTCATTTTTGGCTTCTACACACGTAAACTTTGATCCTACACGCTCTAGTTAACCTTCCCCACGCCTCCGAAGTCATCGAAATCCTCCAAAACATTTTATGCATGTCAAACACACAATCAAACTCGTGTTACAGGACACGTTGCTCTGTTTTGAGCTCGTGACTCAAACCAGGATTTTCAGCCAATTCCGATCGAATCCGATGCCCACAATGTGTTCCCTATCCCATATCACAACTTCCCACCAAATTTCAGCTATTGAATCGCACTAAAACACCTTCATTTTCTCGATCACAAATCTACCAGTTTTGAATATATTTTTCCCGCCAAAAAGTTGTTTTTGAATTTAAAGAGAAGATGGATGCCCTTTAACCAGAGCTTGGGTGTGAATAGCAATTGGGTGGAAATAGTAATTTTTATGGATTCCTCCAGGACATTTCTGGGATGCTTCCGGTGCATTTCTGGGGTGCCTACGATACATTTCTCCGGGGTGTAAAACACTGCTTTTTGAGCCCATTTCGCCGCAAGGGCTTATTTCTCTAAAAATTCCTACAAAGACATAAAATAACACAATAAATACAAAATTGAGCACTAACAATACATACAATAGAGACATATTAGACACATAAATGCGTCTATCAAGTACCATCTTCAACAGCTGGTAATGCATAAGCAACAAAATCATTCATCTAACCAGGTTTCCTGGTTGATCTTCTCGGTTTGCTGGTTGCTATGGTCTCCATGACCGTAGATTTTGTATCTTCTACTGACTCTTGTTCCTCTTCTGCACCAGCGTCACTATCATTTGGAACTTCAGTAGATACTTCTCTTGCAGACCCAATGTCTTTAGAAGTATTCTTAACAGATACAGACTTAACTGGAATTGGTGGAGTTGCATCAATCTCCACCTGCTGCAAAGCTCACTAGTATTGGTGCTTCTGTCCTCCACCTTCCGATAACCCCAAGACTTTACCATAGACATCTCATCAAATGTGACATATCTACTCATGACTACCTTCTTTTCAACTGGATTCCAAATCTTGAACCCTTTCACTCCACTCTTCATACCCACAAAGATTCCTTTCACGGCACGGCTATCAAACTTGTTTTCACTAACATGATACCACGCAGGACAACCAAAGATATGAAGCGAGTCATAGTCATAAGCTGGTTTACCAAACCATTTATCCATAGGAGTTTTACCTTCTAATGCAGCTGATGGAAACCTATTAATGAGGAAGCACGCATACGTAACTGCCTCATCCCAAAACGCCTTACCTAATCCAGCATTAGATAACATACATCGTACCTTCTCCAGCAAAGTACGATTCATGCGTTCTGCTACCCCATTTTGGTGCGGTGTCTTCTTAACTGTGAAGTGTCTCTTTATCCCCTCATCCTGACATACTTGCAAGAACGGATCACTTTTGTACTCTCCACAATTGTCCGAACATAGTACTTTGATCTTTCTGCCAGTTTGAGTCTCAGTTGCCTTTTTCCACCTCACAAAGATTTCTTGGACCTCATCCTTATGCCTCATGGTGTACACTCATACGCGCCTAGAATAATCATCAATGAACGACACAAACCAATGTTTCCCTCTAAATGACACATTCTTGGAAGGACCCCAAACATCTGAGTGAACATAGTCAAGAACATCACTAGTATTGTGGATAACTGTGCCAAAGCTTTTTCTTGTTTTCTTGCCCTTTACACAATGTTCGCAAAATGCTAACTTGCAAGAAATAGCACCTTTCAACAAGTCTTGTTGAATCAACCTATGCAACAAATTCTCACATGGATGTGCAAGTCTCATGTGCCATAGCTTCGTCTTCTCGGTAGCTGCACTTTCGATATATTCAGAAATAGACACATCCACTGTTTTTGTAATCCCAATAAAGTAGTACAAATTATAATGACGTGTGCCCTTCATGATTACCATAGATCCAGAGATTACCTTTAGAACACCATGTTCAACAACTAACTTGTAGCCCTTAGCTTCTAAGGTTCCGAGCGAAATCAGATTCTTCTTTATGGAAGGTACATATCTTACCTCCTTCAGATCTCTAACCATGTCATCATGCATCTTGATACAAACACTACCAATCCCAATCGCCTACAAGTATGATTTTTTTACATACGTACTTCTCCATCAAGCTCTTCAAAACTTGAGAACCAGTCCCGATATGGATACATATTATGCGTTGCTCCAGTATCTAACACCCATGTACCATCTGTAATAGCACAAGCTGATGGTGTCACAGTCAACGAGAAATCAGAAGCATCATCTGAGTCTTCATTACCTTTCGCAATGTTCACCTCGGTATTACTATTATCTCTTTCTCTTTCCTTACGCTTGATACAATCCTTAGCCCAATGACCAAAGTCATGGCACCAAGCACACTCATCTCTCTGCAGTCGCGTTCTACTCTTAGAATGTCCTCTACCTTTAATATAACCACCATTCTTCTTTCTTTTGTCTGTTGAACGACCTCTTAAAAGAAGCAAGTCATTGTTAGCTACACTTGCAAGGTCTTCACGATCCATCTTCCTGAACTACTCACTACGCAATGCTGTAGTGACCTATGCGTATGTCATCTTATCTTTGTCGTGCATTAAAGATTTAATCACGGGTTCATACCTTTCATGAAGAGAGTTTATCAGACACAAAGCTTGTTCCTCATCGTTGATCTTCCCATCATAGTTAACCAACTCAGCAAGAAGTTTATCATATGAATCTAGGTGCTCTTTCAGTGTTGCACCTTTTAAGATGTATCCTATTAGCCACGTTCTTCACAAGGTATTCCTTCTCTAGATTTTCCCAGAGATCCTTAGTTGAAGTCTCGTGATGATAATTAACTCTTAATGCAGTTGCTAAACACCCTCGTATCGAACCAAGACATAATTTATTGATCTTCTAGAGCTTCTTCTAGGTCAAGATGAACAAGAGCATCCATTACGTCCGTTCTCCATAAACCAAAGTTATTGGTTCTTGTAAACTTTTCTACCTTGAGTTGTGATCTATGTGAATGAAGTATTTCTTCTTTTGTTTCTTTATCTTTATTTGTGGACTCCGAATGTTCTCCTAAAGTATTTTTCGGATCAACTGTTTCGTCCCCGTCAACCATTGTTCACAAACAACCAAATATAGATAAAAACATAACCTTTGAGATTAGTATTACCTCAAGCAATCTTCAGAAAAATACCTTCACTTCAACTACAATCCAAGTACCCGTATCCAAGAACATCTTCTTTCTCTGATACCAATTGTTGTTCCAAAGCCTGCGGAAGCGTTAGATTTCACTGCTACAATGGTACCTCGGTATTGCCAAGAACACAATTACACACACAATAAGAACAAGTATTTAACGAGGTTGAATCCTCGGGAAGGAATAGCAATTTTATATATCACCGTATAAGTTGGAATTTTATATATCAAGCAGAGAAGAAGAGAACTCTTGCTAGTTCTGGTATGTCTTTTCTCTAGTTCTCTTATGGATATTTATACACATCAATAGGACTGGACACATTCCTTAACAAGGATTACTTTCCTACAAGTATAGGGTTTCCTAACCTAGCTCTAAGAGACAAACCTCTTAAGCTGCTATACTTAGGACACAAGTACTTGGTTTCTTTAACCAACTAGATTTCCTAATCTAGTCCTTGACCGTCCTACCAACAAGTAGTTCCCGGCAGACAAGTCGATATAGTTGGTGGTGGGAGACTATAAACAAATTCGAAGGGTGTCATGTTAATGGCTGAATGGTAAGTGGTGTTATACCACCAATCTGCCCGTGGCAACCAGCTAACCCAACGGAGATAACATTCTAGATTACGATTTGTTACCTTGGTTTGACCATCCGTTTGTGGGTGGTACGGCATAATTGAGTACCTTGGAGGGAAAAGAAAGCTTCCCAAAATTTTCTAAGAAATATCGGATCTCGATCACTTAAAATAATCCTAGGTATGCCGTGAAGTCGCACAATATGACGTAGAAAGATGTAGTGGCAGTATATGGATGAGAAATAGCACATAAATAACTATACTTGGAGAGTCGATCAACTACCACCATGATGGAATTTTGACGACTCGAGTTAGGTAATCCAGATTTAAAATCCATAGGTATATCCAACCATACGTCGTCAGGAATGGGCAATCGCTGAAGTAGTCCTGGAGAAGACACTGCTGATTCTGACTTGTTTCTTTGACATATATCTCACTCGGAGATCTAATCCTTAATCGCCTTCTTCATACCCTTCCGATAAAAATTTTCCTTAAGGCGCTTATGGGTTCTTAAAAATCCAGAATGACCTGCGATGGGAGTGCCATGAAACTCGTGTAAGAGTTTAACGCACCAAGGGGAAGTGGCAGCAACTACAATTCGACCTTTATAACGAAGTATGTTATCTGCATAAGAATAATTTGGCTTATAACTTGGGTCCTGTCGTAAGCCATCAATTATTTTTCCCATGTCAGTATAATCATAACACTCCTGAATTATATCAGGAACACCCTCAAATGTTGGAGATGCAATACCCATAAGATGGAAATCATTTACGCGCGATAATGCACCAGCAACATTGTTATCGGATCCGCGTTTATAAACAATCTCGTAGTCAAAATCCAATAACTTAGTTACCCATTTTTGTTGTTCTATAGATGACAATCTTTGCTCCATAGGTGATACAACACCCATTTTTGTTGTTCTTTTACCACCCAAACCCTAATTACACAATAAACTAACACCACTTTTACAAGATATCTCTTAAAATTTTACATTCTCTATGTGTACCTCTCTATATTAATAACCTTCATATATTAATAATTTTATGGATGCACAAAAGTATATATATATAGATAGGTTCTAATGTATCTTTAACCTCATCTTTCAGATCATTTAGTTTGCTTGGGTATGCAGCATATCTTTAACCTCATCTTTCAGATCATTTAGTTTGCTTGGGTGTGCAGCATGTTAATACATTTTTGAACTAGTAACTAAACAACACAATGCCGGTTTTAGCATTCATGCAGGACTGCAGGCAGTAGGGCCAAGTAATAAAGGTCACAGCATGTATCTTCAAGTATCATTATAGTCAAACTACTAAACAGGTATCGCTGGATTTTATTTCATACAGGTATCGTTGGACTTTATTTCATACAGGTATCATTAATTGTATTCATAAAGAAGTATCTGATAAGCTTGATCATGACTTATTTTCTTCTTTATAAATTTTCAAGGAATTTTTTATTAGAGATGTGAGGATTTCATCCAATTTTTGGGTAGATGTGACAGATCATTAATGGTGGAAATAGTATATCATTATGGTGCGCTTATGATGTGGACCTCTAATGTCCACTCATTTAGTTGCAATCCAATTGCAAAGTTATTCAAAGGGGGACCTAAATTAAGAACCAAACTTCAATTTTCAAATTTTTATTTTCTTTGTGTCTTTCTACCATCTCTGTAATTTTAAGTTATCAAATATAAAAATAAATAAAATATGTGCAGAAAAGTTAATAGAAATCTCACACGAAGGGGATGCGAACAAATTTCCAAAATACTAAGACGCATGCACGTCTATATAAATTTCTATATAATAAATATAGGTAAATAAATATCAATTTACGCATAAGAAAGAATGAAAATTCTAAAAACTAACATGAATCATCAAATTATAACATTTTATTTATAGATAACATGTCATTACATAAAATATTCATATAAGTTTTATGGGTTGGAATTTAAATAGGTTAATAACGTCATTAAAATGTGTTAACAAAATAATTTGCATAATTCATTTGGTTTTTAATATATTATATAATAAAATTTAAATTTACAATTTATTCCAAGTAAGGGATAGCTTACTCACTTGTCTATAGCTTCACCGAACGCATACGAGACTCAAATTCAAATATCTTCATAAAGTATTCAGTATAAACCATAAAAATGAGAAAAAATAACGATCAATAGCAAGATCGGGCCCAACAACTCAGACGCCCATTGGCGTCCTAGCTGCGTCATTGGTGCGTCCAACTTGCGTCCACGGAAGTAATATGTGGGACGCGCACAAGGGCGCGCATAAGTTAGCATCTTGAGCGCGTCTTGCATCCCTCGTGCATCTGACGCGGACACGGCACCAAAATTGGTGCGTCTGTGTAACCCAAATCACCTTATGTGTACGCCAGAGTCTTATATCATCATCGAAAATGCATGACGCCCAACTTATAGTCCCTATTGTCCACTCACTTACTTTGCAATATGGTTGCACACTGACCATTGTTCCCTGAGCCTTGATTTATCTTCCATCTCGATCTGTTTCTGAACATAATTATCCCTTCATGTTTTTCGATACTTGGCTTGAAGAGGAGTCGTGTATTGAAGTTATTCATAACTCTTGGAATAACTTTATGGAGAATGTTTCAAACTCTATAATTTCTAATCTTGCTGCAGTGGGTGAAAGTCTTCTTTTCTAGAAAAGAAAAAATCTCCGGTGCACCTGATAGAAAAATCTCAGAAGTTTTAAAACAGCTAAAAGGTTTTAACTGGACAAGAAATTATCACGGAAAACAGCTGCACATAAACCACAAGATACTAAATCGTGTGTGTAAACTAACTTATGACTTTTTTGCTTTCGGAAATCAAAAAACAAACTTTTGAGTGTGTATCCAAACAACCTTGGTTTGTGAGGAATCAAGCACACCTTCCGGACTGAGTCAGATAAACAAACATGATACTCCGTATAATTTGTGAGGAATCAAGCACAAACTAAAACATGGCCGATTTTCCAGGTGAACTTACAAAAGCAACGCCGATTTCCCAGTGGGCGTCTATGTAATAAACTTAAATCCCTTGTATAAAATCGTCATTCGACCGTTCCAACCTTTTCACTCCATCAATCGCTTTACTCTTTAACTCGTCGTCGAGATCAAATCCCATTTCTTTTACGTAAAACCCTAGAAATTGCCATTTCAATTTACACTCTATATTTAAACAAAGGATGTCGTATTATGATGGATAGGTTTATCGATCTTCCAAAAGATATCAGATTAATTCTACTGATGATTCTGGTAAGTTGAGTTTTGTTTTCCTTGATATTTATCAAGGGCTTAAATTTTATTATACCGAGTTTGATGATGAGACACTCATCGGTAGGAAAACAACAAGGATGAATTTAAACCCTCCATTCGAAAATGTCTCTTTTGTTGGTTCACACAATGGTTTAATTTGCTTCGACACATGGTATGTCAGACAATGTTCGTCATTGTGTACCTGCTCTTATCTATAATCCAGTCACCAGAGAGTTTATTATGCTTCCAAATGCCAAGGGACAGTACTTCTGGACTGGATTTGGTTACACTTCTTTAAACAATGAGTACAAAGTCATTAGAATCTGTTCCGACTCGATAGATCCAAATTATAGAGTTGTAGAAGTATACACTCTTGGCAATGGCAGTGGATGGAGAAATGTGGGAAAGATGGACATGAATACGGAATACACTAGACAACATGGTGCGTTTGCAAATGGAGCTCTTCACTGGGCGGACGACCGCCGAGGAACATTTCATGCGTTCAATTTGGCTGATGAAAAGTTCAGTGTATTTCCACAACCACCTTGTACGGCACAAGGTGGTGATTCATATTTTTCAATGAAACTAGGGGTTTTATGTGATTGTCTAAGTGCTGCTTATTACTGTAATTCTGGTTATTGTGATGTATGGTTACTGAATAAGAATAAAGATAATTACAATAACTTTAGCTGGAGTAAAGAGTTCAGTTTCAGAAGTTATATGCACCTGCTACTTGAGTTAACGAAGAGTTGTAGGCTTCTGTTCTGTGTTGGTAACAAGATTCATAGTTACGATCCAAAGACTTCATCTGCCAAAGTTGTGAGTGTTGGTAAGTTTATTAATCAGACCATCCTTCACAAGAATACCTTTGTTTCACTAAAAGAATTAGGAGAAAAAGATATAAAAACAATGGAATCAGGTGAAAGTTCAAGTTCAATGTAGGAGATGGAAAACAGTTTAATAAGCCGAGGAAAGAAGTTAGAGATCTCTGGGTAAGTGTAAGCATTTTCTGAATTTAATTGATGCAAAATATGTGCTGATATTATATCATGTATGAGTTACTCTTATAGCTTTGTGTTACCATGTTTAATGCGTATTTTGTGATTTACTTTAGTTAGTCTTAATAGAGGGTAATGCTACTTTAAAAAACCTATGTTCTTGTGCTAAATTTAAAAAGGAAAATGAATTCTGAGTAGTATGTGCAGCAACTATTGTGGGAAGTAGAGAGCTTTCGGTGTAGTCCTAGACACCTATAGCCTTTTGGGAAAAATATACTATTTGATTCTTAGTTATAAGCTGATATTCTTATTACTCCTGCCATTTTCAGGTTTAGCATGTGATTTTAAGTTGCTGAATTTATTTAGTCAAAGAAAAACAGTGATATACATAGGAAACAAAAGAAAAGTTCTCTTCAGTAAACTTCCCTGTCACTGGTCTGACATAAACTATCAAATAGTAACTTAATTAGGAACTGCGCCTAGAAGATTTTGGAGGTTATTTTACATTGCCACCCTAGAATCAGTTGGGAGATTGCATTAAAAATTTAGTCTTATTATCCATGTGTCTAGCCATTTTGCCCTTACGAGAAAATGGTGCAACTCTATAAACTAATTTTGCTTACAAGGAAAATGTGCCACACTTCATATGCAGGAAAGAGAGAGCTTTCCTTAGTGTCGCTACGGCACTTCACTATTTAATTCTGAGCATCATTTTGGACTGGCAGGGGAGCCCATTAGCATTAGATGTTGTTTATGGTGTCTTCATCATTGTTCTTGAGTTGCAGGGAATAGAAGCAGGCGTTGATTTTGCTGGGAGGTTGAATTACAATACATAGTGCTTTATTGCATACTCGTACAAGAGATAATAGGACAATTTTAAGCCTTGGGTAAGTTTTGGAGCCAATCTGCAGATTGGAGCAACTAACCCATTTGCCCTAGATTCGCCCTGAATGAAACCTACCCGATGGTGTTTAATGTAACTTTTGTGTATTCAGCTGGGATAATGCACTTTTGTGGCTGTCGTTCTTCAACTCAAGTAAATCTACTATAACCCTTTCCAAGGAGTGTAATAAAACGAACACGAGTGTGTTAGCAGAAGGCACCATTTCCTCAGATATAAGGCAGCAGAAGCTCCCACAGCAACTGCACCAAAAACCAAAAGATGCTAAAACAGCTTAGTTGCCTTGATCTTTCTGGTACACACAGATTTTGTGTTTGTTTGGCCGAACACAAAAAATCTTTGCTTTCTGGGCGTCAAACATTTAGTAACGCCCTAATCAATATCCTGGGTGCAAATATCAAAAACCAAGAGACTGCCTTCATAAAATCTCCCCCGTCTCTTCCTCTTTTCCATTTCTCTTCTCCTTCAAATCAGAAATCCTTAAACCCTAAACCATGAATCTCTGCAAATCATTCACAGAGATTTTATCATCAAAATCAACAATAAAACGTCTATTAAATCCATTACTATCTCTCCAATCATCACAATTTTCATCAAAACCAATCAAAACCCTAAAAGAATCAGACAGTCTAGAGCTATTCAGTAATCAGGAGGAGCTTGGATTTCCATTCAAGACTGCAAACCCACAACAAGAATATGTTGTACTTGATGTTCCGAAACCAAAGGAAATACCTTGGCAATCAAGTATTGCTAATTCTGTGAACTTGATTGGTTCAGTATCTATACCTATTCAGTTTGAAGAATCTGATGATGGCAAGTTCAGAGCTGGTACTATTCTTTCAATGGATAAAACCCAGGGTTCTACTCCTCTTTGGTATGTTAAACATTTCATTCAATTTCATTTTTTTAGTAAATTTTTTGACTATTTGGTTCGTGTTTTTTTTTTTCTAATGATTTTGGGGTTTAGCATTGTAAGTGGTGGCGGTGGGTGGTGGTGGTGGTGTTAGCTAGGTTTGTTTGTCCCCAACTCTCCTTGTATAACATAGGAGTGAATATGATAAATAATTTGCAGTTTCCATAGGGTCAGTAATGGTGGAGGATGGTGTTTGATGGGGGACTGGTGGTGGGTGGTGGTATTAGCTGGGTCTACATAGATCAACCATCCTTGTATAAAATTATGGAATGGATGAACTATAGTCTACATGTTTCATGAGTTTTAATGAATTGAATAGGGTTTTGTGGTGGAGGTTGGTGTTTGGTGGTGGCGGCGGTGAGTGGTAGATGACGCTGAACTATCCTTGTACAGGAAAGAGGAGAACATGAACAATAGTTTGGATGTTTCATGAATCTGAATGCAATTTATAGGGTCATTGAGTTTTAGTTCAACTACAGACCAATTGCTTGTTGTACAACCTTGTTGGAAGGCTTGTGTTGTATAAGAGTGGAAACTATTGCTTGAGAAATTGTCTTTTTAGGAGTCACTAACTGATGAATTATGTGCTTTTCCGTCTTGCTCTATAACTGCGGTACAGACGCAGAGTCACTAGACTAATTTTTGTGTAATGCAATTATACAATAGCATAATCTTAAGTCAATGACTTCATTCATTATTGAAGAATTTGCAATTTCTGTGACTTCAATTGTTTTTACCTTCTTTAGTATATGACTGATTGTATAACCGTGTGATATGCAGCAAGGGTCCTGCAAATCCCTTGGTATGCTCGTGTCGTTTTTTTCTTCTTTTTTTTTTCTTTAATAATGAGTAGGGCAATGTAGTGTACTTTTCCATGAGACTATGTATCTGCAGCCATGAGACTTTTCCATCCTTCTTTATTAAAATGTGGATTGAGCGTAATTCATTTTTGTCCTCTGATAACCAGGATCCCTCTAATCTTCGAAGGTTATCTAGCACATATTGCTGCTTGCCATTTGAAAGAAAAGGACCTTATTCACGTATCTGGGCACCTAACTGGAGAATCACCAGTACTTTCTAAAGAACGCGGTCATTCAAGTATCCAGGTACTGTTTGCTGAACCAAATTGCATAAGTCATTCTTATCCATGTGTTCTTTGAATTGCAAGTGATCCGAGTCTCTAGAAAACCATCTTTTGATGGTTGGATCATAGCGGCAGATCAATATGTATTTGTTTGAAGAAGTATATACCGCCACAATTGATTGTATTACAGGAAGTGAACCCCTTACCTCCTTAGGGGTGCAGAGCCTGTTCCAAATCCAATTGATCCATGAGTTTTAGAGAACCGTCTGGGCCGTCTCAATCAACTAGGGATTAGAAGCAAACAATACCTAAAGAAAGACCCTTGTAGTTTATTGCTTGAAAATTCCAGATACTTTTTTATTGTGCATAGCCTGATTGTTTTGAAATATTTGAAGAACGGCCATTCTAGGCCTTTGAAATAGTATTAGTTTAAATTGGAATATGTAACCACTGTGGAGAAGCCTTGTCCAGTCTTCCCCTTTACTGTGAATATCTAACCACTGTGGATACACCGCGTCCAACTAGACATATCTCATTCTACTGGACACTAGTTTGTTGTCTCCTCACTGTGCTTAATAGACGTAAGTGTCACTCTATGTAGCAATTATTCCAAATATATTCTTCATAGGTGGAATTTTAGTCTCTTAACCAGTGTAAGTGACCACCATTAAGCTGTGAATGAAATGAAACTAACATTAAGATATATCCATGTTATAGCTTATGGTGCGTACCATTAGCTTTGTCAATGAATCCACTCGAGGCAGGGAAAGCTGCACAAGAAGTAAGCAAGACCAACGAGCTTCCGTCCTGTCAGGTAAATTTTGATGCGTTAGTTTTCTTTCTATTCACTAGTGTGTCACTCACTATCATTCGCATAAGTATGAATGGTCTCTGTTTCTTTCTCTCATTTTTCAGTTAATACGTCAAAAGATGCCTCTTGGAGAGACCTAATTGACAACCCAAGTCACTGGACTGATTACAGGAAGGATAAGCTTGATGGATCGGTGATCACCTATTCCTCTAAATACATGACTAATATTGTGGTTTTAGTGCTAGATAATAACTGTTAAACAAATGTTGGCGCAGCTAAAACCGAAGTTTCCAGATTTCAAGCACAAGGATGGTGGCCAAGCACTATGGATTGACAGTGCACCAAAATGGGCAATTTCACAACTTCAAATCACATCCGGGAAAGGTGAGTTTAACACATTATGCACTGGTGATTCAAAAGATATAACCCCTAAATTTCTTTCTGCTGCAAGTCCCATCAATATACTCAGTAATGCTCAACTCAATGCACTCCCAATATTCGCCTCTCTGACCTACAAAAATCCCAATTTTAATAACCATGAGGCAAGAACTGTCTAGTTTTGACCGGCATAGAAATTTTACTGGCCCGCAATTACTAAACCTGACTAGCTTGACTTGTCTTAGGTTATAAACTTCAAATCACATCCGGGAAAGGTGAGCTTAATCGAAGTAGCAGCTTCTCTGAATCTTCAATTTACTAGTTTTGTGTCCTGTATCTGGAATTATCTGCTTTCATTTTCGTTAGACAAGTTTGTATGCTGTTAGTGCTTTGCACCTTCGTTAACATTTTCTAATGAAATTCTTTGAAGCAGAAGAGTTTTCTAGGAGCAATGCTCAAACTCAGCAGGGAAGCTCCTCCCTGGGCAGTACTAAAAAGATTTCGGAGGAGTCTTGGAAAAACTTAATTGACGACCCAACAAACTGGTGGGATAACAGAGCTAAGAAGGTAACAGTCCTTACAATTATGTGTTTTCAATTATATGCAGTGGTCAGCTTATGAACTTGTTTTAACACTTTTCTTTTTCACTGTTCATTAGCTCAATCCGAAGGCTCCTGATTTTAGGAACAAAGTCACACGTGAAGGTATATGGCTTAGCAGTGCACCAGCTTGGGTATCGGATAAGTTGCCTTCTCTGCAATCGAACTAAAGATAGGTTGATCCTTCTGTAAAACTCAATTTACTGTCTTAGATTAGAGAACGCATTTGGGGATTTGATGCTCATGTAGAGTCATTTGGAGGTATTCTTGTTTAAGGCTGTTCTTGAATATTACGGGGTAGTTTTTTTTGCTGGTACGTTCATAGTTCACTCTTTACACTGGATGGCAAGAAACTGTAGGTGTTTTAGGTTTTGATCATTTGAACATTGAGTTTGGTATCTCTTAACTTGAAGCTCTTATGTTTAATGATGTAAAGAAATGACAAATACTTGGCTGTTAAATCGCTAACACTTCTCTTTGTCTGCACTGTTGTCATTTGACCTTTGATTTCCAGAATTGATCAAGAGAATCTGGTGGTGGTGGGTGTGGGTGTTGATTATCACAATCAACAATCTAACGACTTTTCCATCATCACAATTTTCATCAAAACCAACCAAGAAACCAGCAGTACTTAGTAATTAGGAGTTTTGTGCAAATGCAGTTCGGTTAATAAATCCAAAATCACAGGCAACCGAACCAGAGCTTTAATGGAGTTTTTGTTTGTTCGACTAGCTGATGAAAAATCAAATGTAACCGAACTACTATGCTTGAGTTTACAGAGTTTGTTCGGTTCAGTCGACTCGACCACGTTGTAACCGAACTTTAAACAACAGAGTTGGTAAGTTCGCAAAAGAAAAATAATTTTGCGATTAAACCGAACTCAACATTTGGCTATACAGAGAAGAGTTCGGTTTTGAAATTATTTTTGCGAGTTCACCGAACTCATTATATAGGTTTTCTGAGTAAAGTACGGTTAGGATTTTTTTTTGCGATTAAACCGAACTCAACATTTGGCTATATAGAGAAGAGTTCGGTTTTGAAATTATTTTTGCAACTCAACCGAACTCAGGTGTTCGGTTAGGCAAAAAAAAAAATCTTAGCCGAAGTGTTCTTCGTGTTCTTCATTTTTAAAAGTTCGGTTGTAAAATTAGGGTTTTTTTCAAAATTATCCTAACCGAACTTACTATTGTAACCTCCAAATTCAACATATTTTGATGACTACGGCTCAAAATTTCAATCAAAAATGAATTAGAAGTAATGGGTTTGTGGGAAAATATTTATGGATTGGTTTGTTTATAAAAGATTGATTAATCGACGATGAAAACTCAATGAATCGACGACGATGAAAATTTGATGATTTTGATTAGATTTGTACACGATCAGGTTTAGATGATCATATATTAATGAAGAAGAGAAGAAGAAAAATTGTAGAATAGAGGAAGAAGAAGTTGTACATTAGTTATAATTTTAATTAGGTAAAGGGGTAAACTAGTCATCTCCACCTTTTAGGACACCCCTTATAATTACAGGGAAGGTGGCCTAATCAAATCATGGTCCCCTCAAAAAACCCATGGTCCCAAAAAAAAAAATGATTCTTAAGTTTCTGTCTGAAGCCTGGGGCAGAATCAGGGCTGCCGGGGCTTAAGCCCAGTCCGTGTTCAATCTAGGAATGACCAACCCTGAAAAAATTAGCAATTCACCAGAGTTGAATCAGGCGACTTTTTTCTATCACGATTTGTTGACGCATATCAAAATTGGGATTGGCTTCCTTTGGTAATTTGATAAATTTGTTTGCGGTGATGATGATGGTTTCTCTAATTGGTACCCTGTAATGCTACTTTGATAGCAGTAATAGTGTTCCCGGCACTCACCAGCGATGGATTTGAAGAGCTATTGGCTATAGTGCAATCCCGATGAAGCAAAACTGAATTTGGCATCAACAACTTATGATTCTTTTTTCTTCTCTTAAAGCATCTCAGTAGTTGGTCGAAAAAATCCTACCTAGAAGTCATTGTTAGACCTCTGTTTGTGGAGGCTTTCATACTTAGGTCCAAATAAAACTTTTTATTTAGAACTTATCTCCATTAGTTGAGGTTGTACCATGTATTTTCAATTTAGATGTATATAAAAATATATATTTTCTTTATTATAGTTTTGTGTTGAATAAGAATATTCTTATTCGAACTGCCATCCGGATGTATAGTTAGGACTGTCTTTTAACACCTGCCATCCGGATGTATAGTTAGGACTGTCTTTTAACACCTTCGTAGTATTTCATCCCTCCAAACTTGGAGGACCTAACTATTGGATCGGGATGGATTTATATTAAATGGAGGTCTAAAATCCTATTTGTCATTTAAAAGCATCCCTCCAAACTTGGAGGACCTAACTATTGGATCGGGATGGATTTATATTAAATGGAGGTCTAAAATCCTATTTGTCATTTAAAAGTAAGACTTTCACACTCTATCGGAGATGCCTTTAGTTTGGATTTTTTTCTTTTTCTATTTTTTGTTAGTCTAGCTTTTTCTTTTAGTTCTCAGGTCTTCCTATTTTTATCTATACATTATTACATGTATATTATTCGTGCACAAATAAGATCTTCTCTTCAAGTCGAAAACAAAAAGGGCGGCTTAAAATCTGTTACCCTGTGTTTTTATTTATCTTCTCGAGACAGGTTTTATCTGAATTAGCAGCGTAGGTTGTGATACTTGATTAGCTATTTCAAAATCCTTCTCATTTCTTTCACTTAGTAAAATATTAGAATGAAAATAGTCATCTAATTATAGTTTTATTAAACAAATAAAATGAGAATAAAATTTAAGAAAATGAAAACACAACTATAATAAATAAAATAAGAACAATCAATTTGGGGATAAAAAAAGGAATTGGGGGATATTGATTACTTCCCCCAACCCATGGTGTGTGCTAAGGGGTGATTTTTGTGTATGAAAATACTAAAATACCCTTTGATTAATTAAAAAACATTATGAAAAGACTACTATACCCTTTCCCCTAAAACTTAAAATCTAAAAACCAAACACATATCCCCCATTCTTCCATCTAACGGCACTGACCTAGGTTTAGGTTTTTGAAAAAAAAGAAAAATTCATCGTTCTTCATCCGTTCTTCGTCGATTAATCGTCGATTCAAAAATTTCTTCGTCGATTAACCTACCCGAATCATAAACAACGCCTCCACGAAAGAAAACGAATGCCCAATCGAACTCAAAATCGATTGCTCAACAAAAACAGGAACAAAGAATTGCTAAGATTGCTCAAGAGCAAGAAGAAGAACAAGCAGCAGATTCGGACAATCAACCTCTCGCAACCATGACTTTTGAAAGAAGGTAAGTGATTTTAAACCACGTTATGAGTGTTTTAATCGATTTATAGCAATGGGTTTAGGTTAGAATCGCAAACCCTAACTGAAACAATTGAGTTTCGGTGATTACCGGCACTGAAATATGTATGAATACGGTGTCGGTTTTACCTTCCGGCATTCAATCTAGGATGAATGCAATGCCGGTTTCACTCCGCAGATTACAAGAAACTGAATTTTAGATACCGACATAGAATTTGGGTCGAATTCCCTGCCGGTTCTTGGTACCTGCAGTCATTTATAACTATTCGTGTATGCCTGTAGTGGTCTAAAAACATACAGGAGAGTTTATGAATTTGTCACCAGTACGGCATAGACATTTGGTTCCATTGTATTCCGGTTTATAGTACCGACATTCTTTTGTGAAAATTCGAGCATGCCGGTAGTGGACTTAAACCATACAGGAGAGTTTATGAATTTATCACCAGTACCGGCATACATTTTTAGGTTGATTTGAATGTCGGCACCAGGTTACGGCATGGAATTGATTTATTTCGAGAATGCCGGTAGTGGACTAAAAACATACAGGAGAATTACATATGATTACCGGCATTGTCGACAATCATTGTTTAATGCCGGAACAGACAACCGGCGTGTTTTGTTTCAGTAACTTAATGTCAGTGGAAAAACTGAAAGTGAGTTGTCTCACATTCATTTCGTGTGATTTTATGATATAGGTTAAAAGCCAAGGAGGATAACAAAAGAAAAACTAAAGATGCTATCACTAAGAGAAGAAGGAAGGACGGTCTTGATACTCCTCAATCTCTTCCTCCTCGAGGTAAAGATGAAGGTCGTAAAAAGCGTTTGGGGGCTGAGACAAGAGGGATAATTTGGGAGAGTGGTGGTGACCGTAGTCGAGCTGTAATCCGTGATCACGATGAGCAAGATGAAGAGGAAAGTGAGGATGAAGATAATGTGGTTCCTCCAAGTCAATTAGCAAGCCAAAGCGAAGTTGGTGGGCCAAGTCAACAACCAACACAAGGCAATGGCAAGAAGGGCAATGGAAAAGTGAAAGTTAAAGATTCCCACCTTCCTCATATTAATGACATGATACATGACCTTGAACGTGGTAGAATTTGGGGTG
The DNA here is from genome assembly GCF_003573695.1 of Papaver somniferum. NCBI lineage: Eukaryota > Viridiplantae > Streptophyta > Magnoliopsida > Ranunculales > Papaveraceae > Papaver > Papaver somniferum. Next base: position 4,937,849 of record NW_020619603.1, on the reverse strand, counting down.
AATCTCCGGAACCGAAAATACTATTTGGATACAAGCACTCGTGGGCTCGTACTATCTATCAAACCTATGTAAGTATTTTTTATCTTGTGCATATGTATTGTTGTTTATTTATGTAAAATATCTTAATTGTATTGTCTCCTAATTGTAGGATCATACGAAGGCTGTGCGTGTTTGCCTAAACCAAGCCGCGGATTGTTGGAAATTGTCCGATGAATGTGAAGAAGTCCAACAAATAGTAATGGAATCTGGTCTATATGCTTTGGTTGAAAATTATGTGAAGCCTGATTCCGTGACTGTCAATTGCTTCGTCGAAAGGTATCATGGTGAAACCGATACCATGCACTTCCCTTTGGGGGAGATGACCTTCATCCCTGATGATGCTCAAAACATTCTAGGCTTGAATGTTACCGGCAAATCAATTGCAGAAGGAGTTAAGTCTCTGGACCTAGAATGGTCGAAGTTGCATGATCTGACTAAGAAGTTGTTGGGTTGGGACTACAAAACTTCTGTGGAGAGCTTTTATGAATCCAAGTCTGGTAGGACAAAGACAATCAAGTTGACGCTGCTTAAGAAGAAGTTTGAAAACACAAAGCAAAGATGTTTGGAGGATGGATGGGACCCTGAAGAAATTTGTTATACTGTCGTTGCATACCTGTTATACATCTTGTACACTAGGGTATTCCCTGACACTAATGGCAACAGGGTTAGTGCGAACTACCTTCAGTACTTGGATCCATTGGAAGATGTCTATGGTTATTCTTGGGGCACCGCGGTAATGGCGCATTTGATGATGGAGATGAGAAGGGACTTTAAGGCTAAAACCAACCAATTTTTCGGGAATTTCACTCTACTGCAGGTAATTTTATTTTTAAACTTATTTTATTATGTATATTGTTCACATGTACCCTTATCGTGAACTTAGAAACAAAACTTATTGCTTCACCTTGGAATAGGTGTGGGCTTATGTACACTTCCTCACCTTGTTCAAGGACTGGACCTCCTTGAAGAACAAAGACCTTCCCGAACCCGATACGCCTATAGCTAGGAGATACGAGTTCAACAACACTCCGAAGCCCGGTAACATAGGTCGACTGATCGATATGAGGTTGGATTTGGACGCGATGAGTACCCAAGATGTTGTCTACGACCCTTATAAGGAGGTTAGAGGAAACCTCCAAGTTTTGAGGTATTCTAACATTGCATTCTACCATGGGTCGTTGTTCCACCCAAAAGGATACGTTCTGGCCAATCCTACACGTGTGATGCGCCAACTTGGATTCAAGCAATTATCACGTATCAAGACGGACTATTTTCAATGTTTTGTTCTTGACATTTCTCGGTGCTTTTCAAATCCTAATCGGTTGCATTTAGAGTATGATCCAAAACCGGATCCAACAGATTGGAGGGATAGGGAACCACGTTGTTTGGTAGATATTAGTCAGTGGGATAAGTGGGATCTTGCGGAAAACGGTGATGAGGTTGATTCCAACTACATGGAATATTACCTGCAATGGTCAAATCCTTTTGTCGTCCGCCCGGATGACGTCCAAGATCCACCCCAGAAACACCCTCCCGTTCCAACTCCTGCACCGCCACCACCTACGATCGCCCAACTTAATAAGACCGTTGGATTGCTAGTAAGTATTGTTAATTACTTAGTCGTTTAATATACACATAATCTTATATTACCATATATATACTAATTATGTGTCGTATGTATGAAACTAGCGGCGTCGGCTTGGCAAGTTGAGGAAGCAGTTATGTTGCAAGTACGATGAAGGAGCGGGGCTATCCAATGAAGAAGTGAATGAATTCGTGGATAAGCTGACCCTAGTGCAAGGGATTTGTTAGGAAGAAACCGGCACAAAAGAAGCAAAAGACCAACTGATTAACTATTTAGTTGTGTTTCTTTTTCTAGATGGTGGTTGTTACGTCTTGAACAATTACGAACTTGTTTTCGTTTGTACCTCATGGTTAAATCTTTAGTTGTTTGGTTTGCTTTTAGTTTATGTTACCTGGATTAAGAACATTTAAGCAGAATCCGGTTGCTTGGTTTGTGCTGAACATGTTTAAGGGTTCGAGTGATTGCTTTATGTTGAAAATGTTTAGATTTCTAGTGAAATGTTATTTTTGCAAGATTTATTTACTACTGCTTCCGTCATGGAAAAGCTTTGGTTCAACAACGCCGGTACAAGTTCCGGCATGCGAGAAAATTACAGTTTATTGCCGGTCTCTTGTACCGGCAAGGAAATGTTTCATAAAACCATACCTGAATTAGAAGATTAAAAATTTCATGTTCGTGTATAGAAATTGGAATGTACCGGCATAGTCGTTTTTCTACAATCTATGTCGGTTTTATGATTTTTTTCCCAAATTTTCATAGTCGACAGAAAACCAGCACTGTAATATTGGTCGCTTCTATGCCGGCAGTCAGTTTTGAGTATAAATCCATTTCGAATGTTCTTTTATTTCATTCCTAAGAAGTCTATTACATTGTATTTGATACTTTAAATTAAAACATGCTAAAAAACATAGAATGGATTACATTTGGGTAAAGATTAACTATTTTCATCCCTTTTCAACAATTGCGGAACCTTTGAGCGTTTCCCAAATCTGTTCGAAGACATCGTCCGGGATGGGGTGTCAATGATCATCTTCATTGGTTCTTCTTCTCTTTCAACATATTCCTTTCCCTTCATATAACACCCATCACACCCATCGACAGGCTTGCATTGGCCCTTGTGGTTTTCTCTTGACTCTGCTAGTTCAACAGCTTTGTCAAACCATTGAAACTCATCGCACTTTGGGTGATTCAAACACCTTAGAAACATTCTTTCATTTTCAGCATCATCAGTTTTTGCAATCCAAAACCGGCGTGTCCCATCAAATCTTCTACACTTTGAATAAATAAAAGGACAGTCCATTGATCTTTTCTCAAAAGCCACCTTGATCCTATTGATATCAGCCTTAAAGTATTGCTCCATTGCCTCGGTGACCGTAACCACATTGCCTTGACCGGACTTGATGAGATCTTTAAATCTCCCATGAGCGGACTCCGCTGTACTAGTTGCTTCAGTATTGAAGTGTCTTTACCGGTTTGTCCATGCACGCACAAATTTTTCCTTGAACTTATCCAACCATTGAGTCTGACAATACCAGACGGCAGTCGGATAAACTTCGTTCCAAGCGGCAATAAACTTCTCCAATCTCTTTTCGTACATAACCTCGGTAAGAGACCAATAAAATTTCTCCCAATCTCTTAGAAATTCCAACCACGTTTTATGATTTTCCGCATGTTCTTTGTCCACTCGCTCCTTTATCTTGCCTCTCTCATCTTCTTCTTTTTCGGGGGATAGTTTGTTCTTTCGAACATGTTCCTCTAGTTGAACAATCATTCTCTTCTTAATATCCGCCTTAGTGGGTTCAAACAAGGCATGGCAAGTTTTTATGATATTTTGATGTATATGATATGTACATAGAAATTTTGTGAGTCCGGGAAGACGTTGGATATTGCTTTCATTAATGCATCATCTTGATCGGTTACGATCACCCTCGGAAGTTGATTTTCCCGAAAGAATAATTTCAATTGTCGTAATGCCCAATGATAATTATAATCCCTCTCGTTTTCCATTAAACACCAAGACAATGTGAATGTTACCTTGTCCGAGGTTTTCCCCACGATGTTGAACAACGACATATAGTATTTGTTTGTCTTGTAGGTACAATCCATCATAAGAACACCACAACATGTATTTGCCAATTGTGAAAGCAAAGGATGCGAAATGAATATTTGAAGGGGCTTCTCGTCCGGCCCTCTTTTAATAATACGCGTGTAGTTGTAATCCCAAGCCATCTTCTCAAATTCTTGCATAACGGACCTCCCTTTCCATTCCATCCTTCTAATAGTTTCTTGTGCGCTATAAATTGTACGTAGACAAGACACGTTGGAGTCATCCTTTTCCTTGAAGCCTCCGAGAATTTGTCTCGGTTTGATAAGTTCTTTGGTCAATCTATTTACATCCTCGAACTCATGAGGTTTCAGCTTCGCAACTAGGGAGTGACCAACAAAATGTTTCGGATCCCGGTGGTTATGACAGCCACACAAAACCTCACAATCCCAATTTTTCATGTCATTTAAACGGAAAACAAGCTTAAACGGGCAATCATTCTTCCTCGTACGAGTCTTGTGTACACTATTAGTCTTCTTTGGATATACATAATCATTTCTCTTGTGGCTATTCTTCTCCTTGTATTTCCCACTTCTCTCACAAGCCATCTCAAAACGCCTCTTTGAACGTTCGGTATTCCTCACCAAAACACACATGTTCTTAAGAGCCGTCTCTTTAGCCCAAGCGATTGCTTCATTTCGATCTATTATTCCCGACATAAGATCAATTTCACATTCATTAGAAGGTTCATTACTAGCAATCCATTAGTAAAGTATTCTTTGGTCACATACCAGAGGTATTTTATAGTATTCCGACGTATCCCGATAAAGCGGCTTTGCATTTATTGGATCAATATATGTCACCACCTAAAGATCGAACGAAAATTAGTTCCAAACGAAATTAAAACACTATGCCGGAAACAAGTATCGACATGCTCGACCAATGTTCCGGCATTGTCGAACTTAGCCAAAACTGAAGACCAGATTTGAAACATATTCCGGCATACATTATTCATTAGACAGCAACGCCGGAAAACAAGGTGCCGGCACTGTCATAATTTATTGTCCCAAGCCGGTACACGCTACCGGCATTCCAATTAATTGATATGTAATGCCGGTATTTAGCTCTGGAAAACATTTATTCCTGTATGTTTTTTTGTAGGTACCGGCATTGTACATTTAAAACTCAACAACGCCGGTTCCACTGCCAGCATTCTCGAAATTGATGGTACCATGCCGGTAACTGGTTCCGGCGTTGATGGTTATTAATTTTCCATGCCGGTTTTTGGGTTTACATGGAAATGTTTCCAGTATATTTTTCATGCAGTTCCGGCATGGTAACCTATCAATGAACCCATGCCGGTTTAATATTCCGTAGTATATTCCTTAGTTGGTAAAAAAGTTAACTGCGTACCGGCATAATTTTTTGGTAGAATCCTATGCCGGATCAATATTCAAATTGGGGAATATCGCTTTACCGTCATGGTCGTAGTATGAATACCATGTCGGTAACGCGTCTGCCGGCATGGTATTCATACTACGACCATGCCGGCACCGAGGTTTTACAGTTGAAAAAATGGCGGGTTTAAAGAAAAAAAATCGATTTTTCAACCTCCTAGCAGCTTTACCTGTGTATTGGGGATGCTTGCATGTTTTGCAAGTTTACTTTCTTGTGTAGCTTCTTCGAAAAACTCTCCATACTCGTCAAAATCATCATTCAAGGGTGTTGGCTTAACAAAGAGTTGCAATTGAGAGTTGCTGTCGTTAGCTCCTTGTTGTAGTAGAGTTAAAGATTCAGCAGCTGCAATTCTCTCCTCACAATCATCTTCCATTTTCACAAAAAAATTCCACTCAAAAATGTTTTTCCCTCCTTCTACTCTCACCTCACTCACCCAAATTCAAATAAAACACACACTAATCAATTATCAAAAATCTTAAGATTTTACTAATTATTATTAATCACTAATCCTGATTAGTGAGGGGTAGGTTAGGTAATACGTAAAATACTTAGATAAGGGGTGACCCCGAATTGATATCTGGAACCAGTTTTTTTCCTTTTCTTATATCCCCCAATTCCTTTTTTTATCCCCCAATTAATGGTTCTAAAATAAAGGGTTATTTTATTTTTGGTACTCAGGTTTTGTCCAACTTTTGAGTTTGGTGTAACATTTGTCCATCTTGGTATTTGGTACCTAGAAAAAACGTTGACTCGTGTTAACTTGGTTAGAATTTGACTTCCATTTGATAATTATTATAAAAATTAAATTAAATCTAATTACTACTCTAATTTACTTTTTTACCCTTTTACTTCACCAAAAAAGTCTACCCGCTCCCCAATTCGTTTTCTACTTCACTTCTCCCACCTCCAAAAACTCCACAACTCTGCATATAGGATATAGAATTGATTCACAGCACATAGGAATTCTTCTCCCCTCTCTTATCTAGATCTCTGCTACGACCATATCGATTCTTTAGAATATATTCTATTTTTTTTCATAGACGAATTGAATTGGATTTAGTTATAACACAATTTTTGTTCTGATTAGTTAGAGTTTTGATTCATCTTTGGGTTTCAATTCTGGTTCATGACCGAATTGATCCAATCGGGGTTTGAATTAGAAATTTTGATTAATATATAAAAAATCAGAAATTTTGTTGCAGGGACATAGATGTTGTTGTTGAAGAATTTGATGGATTTGAATTCTCAGGTAGAACTTGAATACCTAACTTGAATGATTTTATAAGACTGTGTTTGATTTAATTTGAAATCCTCAGTCAAGGATCGAAAGTGGATGCACTTAATGAAGACGAAATTGAAATTTGAAGAGTTTTTTTGGGATAGATATGGATTTGATTGAATCTGTAAAGTTGTTACTGTTGACGATATTGAAATCAGATGAAGGAGATAATAGTCGTGTGGTCGCTGGATTTGGAAGACGAGGTTATTGCTACTTGGAAGGGATTTAGAAGTGAGTTGTCGTTGTAAGAACGATGAGAAGAGATCAATGAGTAAGAGATGGGATTGGTTGAATATTGTTGTTGTAGGTGGTATTGTTTACTGTAAAGATAGAAAATATCAAGAGTTATAGTTACTGCAATTGGGGTTTGTTGGTGTCATTGTACTACTGGAATTGATCAGCGAAGGTTAGAATTTTCCGTGGATGATGAATGAGGTATGATTGAAGAGAATATAGTTTTGCAGCTGTTACAGAAGAAGACGAAGGTTGATTTGGGTATGGGGGCGGATCCTTAGAGGAGGAAGAGTTAGGTTTTAAGTCACTTGGTATTTTACATCCAAGCCGTAGACTAACTGTTTTTCTTTTCATCCGTTGGATCTTAGACCCACTTCAGGGTTACACTTGTAAATTAAGTATTTTACTATATATTTATTTTATCAAATTAAATAAAAGTCTAGTTATAAACAGTCAAATCGGGTCAACGTCATTTCCAAGTACCAAACACCAAGATGGACAAATGTTAGACCAAACTCAAAAGTTGGACAAAACTTGAGTACCAAAAACAAAATAACCCTAAAATAAAATAAGAAATATGTTATTAGTTACAATAAAACCTCTATATAAGAATACTCTATAACGGAATAAACTCCATAAGCGAATAAAAAACTCTAGTCCCGATTTGGCTTCGACCAATTCCTTACACATCCAATTGTATACATTGACAATGAAATATATTGGATGTCGACCAATTCCTTGCACATCCAATAATTCATTGTTTTGAAGAAGGAGTTAGTTCCATATACCATGATTTTTTATTTCTGTGAATCGGTTGTCTTTACTGTTTTGGGAAAACATGAATTGTTTTCCAAATAATTCCAATGATTACTTTAAAGTTAAATGTTATTTTCCTACTGGGCACCCCTTTTAGGGATGATGTGGTCAGTCATTCCAACTTTCAGTTTCAGAGACAGATCAGAGTTGCGCAGCAGAAGCTTCGAGGAGTTGGTTAACTTCGGCTATGTTTATTATGTTTATTTTATTTGTAAACCAAATAACTATTGTATACGTATCATTTGAGAGGAGTTCTTGTATATACGTATATTCCAGAGCATGGCTAGTTTTTGGGTTAAGATTTTGTAGCAGATTTCTTAATTGGATGCTTAAGGATATGACTAGATCTTTAGTGCCTCTTTATTTAGTTAATCTCTTGGATTAGTCAGCTGCTAGCTTCGGGGGCGCTGCAGTTCTTTGTAAAATTTACCTCTATATCAGAATAAACTTCATATAAGAATAATTTTATACGGTCCCAATAATATTTTAAAACAGAGGTTTTACTGTATTAAGATTAATATTCATTTAGGATTTTCAAAAAAAAAATGGTAGAGAATTTTAGATTAATTAAAGAAACCAAAAGGCAAAGAGAAAGAGACGAAGATGGAGCTAAAAATTTTTGGATAAGAAAGATAAAGAAAATCAGGATGAGTTTGTAGCGATTAAATGGTAGAATATTAGATCCCTTTCTATTTGGGTGGTTTGCTTGATTTTAATTTTGTGTTGTTTGGATTCACTAATTTACATATATAAATTTATGTAGCCAATTCAAGATCACCTTTTTCCTATTAATAGGAAACATACTTCGGCATCTCTGGTTAAAATTTTAGGTCATATTCACTGTTGAATGCATGTTTGAACTTGGATGTTGATTTCTGAAATTCCTGGGCAGTTTCATTTCGTTTTTTCTTGACTCTGTTTCAGCAATCTTAATGATTTTAGGTCTTGATCAAAGTTGTAGGATTATGTTTTATATTATTTTTTGCTTTGGATGTGTTCAATTTAAGATTACTACTATGAAGCTTTCACGAATATTTTGGTAACATGGTGTAATATTTTTATAATAATTTTGTGAAATTGATATCTTTTATTTGAAACGTTGATTTGCCGTGAATTTTGAATATGCATGTTGTAGCTTATTGATTCTTGTATGTCCTTGTAAAGTTTGAAAAAAGATCAAATCAAATTATCACTATGAAATATATCGTAATAAATGATTGCAATTAGTTTGTTTGCATAAATGCTTAAAATAAATACATGTTGTTTTTCCATATGTTGTTAATCCATGTTGATTGTAAAAATTATTTACAAATTGAGAATGAGTTCATGTTTTTTCCGTTAGATGGAACATGGTTCCATGTTAACAGAGGGTAATGTCTCCTGAGAGTAAAACCGGTAATAATCCCCGAGAGTTAAATGAGTAATGATTCCTTGTAGGAACTTATGTTACTGACCATCGATGGCAGATGCCCGTGCCGGATAAATGATATTTGGTATACGAACCAAGGTTTTTGTGCCGTTAACTCATTTGTTGAACTTAAATGAATGAGTTGTTGAAATCATTAATGGTGTTGTGAATTGATATATTGAATCCTAAATTGCATGATTTATTGGAAATATTATTGGTGTTATGAACTTATATGTTGAAATATAATAAATTGGATGATTTATTGAAAACTTAGTTGATATTGTGAGTTTATTTTTCGAATATGTATTACCGACTCCTTGAAATTGTGTTGTATATTCTTGTCGTATGTTTACCTTGATTCATTGATATTGGTATTGCCTCTTTTGAGTATAAGAATGTGTTCTATTAAGATGTCATCTCACCCCAATTGGCATTCTTGCAGATTTGATGGGAATTTGAAGTAAAAGCTAGAAATGAGTAGTGATTGTATTGTTTTTTTGTAATTGTTTGAAGTGTAAATTTATTTAAAATGTTTCATGAATAATATTGTTAAGGATAAATGATTTTGGTTCCTATTGGTTCATCTTAATATGTTATCTTGATTTGCATAAAACAAGTTAAGATAAATCTTTAAGTATCGTTCCGACCCCTAGCACCTTGAGTTTGGATCTCCATATGGATTTGACCCATGATACGGAATTCGTGGTGGTACAAATAAAATAATATCATGTGAACCACATAAAATTAATAAACATTCATACTTCATCAGAAACATATATACATAGAAAACTAGGAAGATGAAGTTACAAAAGAAGGGGACTAAAATCGACCCAAAGGGGACTAAAACAGAACAACCAAAAGAGAATACAAAAAGAGGTTGAAGACATATTCAGTCATGTAAAGGCTTATTCGTTCATGGAAAAATATTATAACGTTTATTTGTGGAATCAACTTGGGAATGTTGTGGCAAAATGAGCAGCAAAGACAACATCAAGACCAAGGAAGAAAAAGACAAGGTTATTTTCGCTTCTCTTGATCCTTTTGATTTTATTGGTTGATGGGTTTGGATTAAAGTGATGACAAAGATTGTTTTTATGGCGATATCTTGAATCGAGGGATTGTGTTATATTTATATCTAATTGGTAGAAATAACAAAATCAAATATGAGAATGCAAATATACTTTTTTTGTATAAGTTGGTGAATGATTTTTCTTTCTAATTTACTTTTAAAAAATAAATTAAATGGATAATTGTATGGTATTTATGTCATATATATATATATATATATAACTTCAAATCTGTTCTGAAAATTCAAAGCCATGGATATTTTGAGTACTACGGATAATGGAACAACTAATGTATGCACTCCGTTTTTGTTCTTTTTTCCCCTAAAAATTTGTTTATGAGATTTATATATGATAGCGTGATCTGAAAATTCTTGTTAATTTAAATTATTATAGTTATATTTTTATCCGTAATGAATTTAATGCTGACGAGTTTCGAACTCAGGTCACTGGTTTTATTTCACAATGACTTTACTATTGTAGTATAGTGACGTGGCGTTGTTGTAGATATTAGTGGACAGTTTAATAGTAACACCACCATCATTTATAGATCTTCACTGTTTCCGTGTTAAAAAAGGAGGAGGGATGAATCAAAATTCAACTAATATTTTAGAAATCGTAAGTTACAAGGCAAACCATTTAGGAGTCAATGAAACCCAAAAGAACTACTATACATATTCTTAATAAAATGTCAAGTTCTAAAAGCACATATTAATTACATCAAGAAATGTTTTAAGTTTGTCTCAATTGGATTTGGTTTTATGTTTGGATTTGGTTTTATGTTTTTGAAGGCACAACCTTGACTTTCAAATTAAGTTGTACCTGCATAATTAAGACAATGAACTGAAATTGTGAGTAATAAAAATAATGCGGTTAGAAATCATGGAGGACCAGGGGTGCATTCCCCGGAGGTGGTTTTTATAGTTTGTTGAAGAATTTCTATTACCATTGGTTTATGTTTTGCAAGTGTTCTTATCTTTCTTATACTTAGATTATGCCAAACGGCATCAGGAGATTATTAGTCCTCTCCAGCGAAAGGTAGCCATTCAATAAATGCCTCCTCTCGTTGAGGATAATTCTCCTCAACAAATGTTTCACTTAATGGTCTCATAAGAAAAGGTATACTAAATATGGATTCGATTTTTTTGTTTTTTTGATTATATCAAACTTTTTCCATCAAAAACAAATGATTAATGGTACCTCGTGATAAAAGAACCGATGCAATCACACACAATTCTTAACGATGTACACATTTACATATTTTGATTTATTCATTTTGAAATAAATTTACATCATTTCGACCTAATGAAGTTGGTGCAACCTCGTTGATAGCCCTCAGCTTTTCTCTAATGTTTGGTATGAATGGTTTGAAATTAAAACTTTGTTTCCACTTAAATATCTTACGACAGTTGTAATACATAATTATATAATAAAATTTACAGAGAAAACTAATTGATTTTTGTTTTTGTAAATGGTATATGAAAAGTTAATGCTAGCATTTTATATTTTTTGTTTGACCAACTTCTTCATGTGTTAAGTTGAAAAACTATAAGTATGAAAGTTATTCCATTATTTTGACAATATCATTGCTCATCTGGAGGCAACTCATTCTTTTTATCTCTTTTTTATTCTTCTTGGTTAAAAATCTACTCTTGTTTAAAGTAATCAATCATCATCATCACATCATTAAAGAATACGACACTCAAGATGATGGATTTTTAAATTGATTAATGAAGAATGACATTGGAATACAATTAATTAAGCTCGTAGACTTATCAAATCATTCATGAATGTCAAAGCATAATGAAATTTTATAAAAAAGATTATTACAAGTCAAATCTTAGAAGTTATACCGAGTTTCTTGTTATTCATTTTAATATCAGGTTTCTGATCACCACCCATTTGCTGCTTTCTTGAACTTCTTTCCTTTTTTTTTGCATTTTTGTTTTTCGGCGACATTTGGGTTGTGAAAGAGATTGTGAGATGGGAAGCTAGAGACTTTAGGGTTTTTAATTTTTAGTTACTAATCTAAAATGGACCCTATATAGAAAATCCCAACGAAAATTCCCTGATTCCTTAAAACAAAATAAACCAAAATCAAAACTCCACATCCTTATTTTTGTTGTCTTTTCTCTTTTTGAAGCATTGACACTACTATATATTCTTTGTTGAAATATATTATCTTAATTTTGAATAAATATATTTCTACATTTATTTTAAATGTAGAAATTGGAATTAGTATATTTCTAATAATCAAAAATAAAATGGAGAAATTGGAATAAATATAAAATAAATAAATATTTATTAAGATAACATTTATTATTAATTTCATCACTATCACTAGTATATTGGAATTCAAATAAGAAACTGATTAGATGTAGCATCGCTCATATTATCTTCAGGCTTATTCGCAGTACAAGTCTTTAATCCAATTACTAGTTACTTGAAAACGATATAAACTAAATAAGCTATTTATTTGGCCTACTAAAATCTATAACAATAAGAAGCATTAAATATCATTCATTTAGGAGTGCAGAACTCAAGTCAGATAATCATTGAACATGAATAGCTATAAAATGTCACATTGCTCTAAATCAATCGTAGTCAATTACATGAATATAGTAAGAAGTTATGAAAGCAAGTGATGAAGTGTTCATATGTTGACTAACATAAACGATACTCATCGGGAAACTGTTTGCCGTATTTAAATTCCATTCAGTTTGTTTTCTCTCACATTTAAAAAATAAAACAAAACTGCATGGGATTTAAAATACCGCAAACGTTTTCTCAATGAGTTGTAAGTTTCAATAATTTAAATATGAGTTTCAATTTTTATATAAAAAGATTAACATGTTTTTCAGTTATTATTATTATTATTATATAGCAAGATTAACATAGGTATCTGAATGTTACAAATATATTGAGAAACGTTACGAGACTAACATACAATATATAAAACTATGTAATGGGATCTTATTGTGTAGTTTTTTGGATGGTCGTAATTTAGAGTTACTAGCATCAAACTTGCGATTGCAAATGGTTACTTAAACGAATATTTATGAGTGATATATTTTTTTGTACTGAATAGCTTTAGGCAATTTTTTAATGGAGTTTTCTTTCCTAGGAAAGTTCAGTGTTGCTCCTATGCGAGCTTGTTGTTTTCCTTTTATTTTTTCTTTCATTTTTGTATCATTGGTGACACTTTTGTTTTTTCATGATGAAATTTTTCTTTTCGCGTCAAAAGAAAATAATTGTACAACAGTGGTAAAGTCATTGGGTGATACTCCCTCTGTTTCAAAAAGACCGTCCACTATTCCATTTTGGTTTGTTTCGAAATAATGTCCAGCTTCTGTTTTGTAGTCATATTTTTCCAATGAAATCTCTAATATACCCTTAAGTTTTTATATCCATAAAATCTTTTTTAATGGGATCCAATCTAAAATATTAATGAAATTTGTGTAATTAAGGAAACAAATATATCCTTCATTCCTTTCTGTATTTCCTATTTACAATCCCATAACAAATTTTGGTAGTCTTTATTACTAACAGTTTTATTGAAACAAATTAGGCAAGTAATTAAGGGTAGACATGTAAACTACTATGGTCTCCTTAATATCTTGACAAGTCAAAGCGGAGTGTATTTTTGAAACGGAGGGAGTAATAAATATCCTTTCTACGCTTATCACTCCTCCATCCTTTTATTCATTTTAATACCTCAACCTCAATTTTTGTCTTCTCCAAAACAGTGATCGACAACATGATCGTATAAATAATTTTCTTCATCAGTCTTACGTTGTCGATTTTTCTCAACATTACTCAGTTACTAATACGGATTTTCTTCCTCGCTTTCAGATACCCGAACACACACAGCTGAGGTTTAATTGATGCAAAAGATGGAAAGCACACGGAATCCCTCTGCTATTTGGAGATAAAACATGACTGCGGAACAGCTGTCCGAAGAACAAAAAATGGATCGTGATCGACATAGAATCCGTAGGAAAAATATAACGGAGGAGCAGAGGTCTACTGTTCACGAGAGTGATCGTATTCGACATAGTGCCCACAGGGAAAACCCAAATATTCCTTCAACATCTATAGGAAACAATGATGCACGCCTATTTGAAATTATTATACAACAACATGTGCATACAGAAGTTAGGAAAATTGTTGGCCGTGTCTCGACAATGCCAATGAATAATACTAATGAATTGGGTTCAATATTGCAGAGAGGCAAAACTTTACAGTTATTTGACAATTCTATTCTTACTACATGGTTTTAAACTGACGGTTCAATTAAATAGTTTATATATTGTTCAATTGAATCCAGTAATAGAATTATTTGTTACTCTTTCTGGAAAAACAGAGATAGAGACGTCCCAAAGTCGTTTGGATACTCGAAGAAGCATGTTGAAAGAAGAACAACTAGCCGCTGAAATATAAAGGAGTATTCGTTATAGAATTCTTCGAGAGAATATGAAAAATGAGGATAAATTTCCACAAATGAGCGTGTATTACAAGGCCGCAAAATTCGGGAATCACAAATATTTCTTCGTCATCAACGACCAATGCCAAACCAAACTTATTCGAACATGTAATGCAACAACACATCAAGAAGAATTGGAGAGAATAATTGGTCACAACTTGGCGTTGACGATGAACAATATTGCTGGGTGTTTGTTTTTAGGACCAGAACATAGAGGTATGTTTTAAGTAGAGTAGTGTTTATACAATGTAACTAATAGAACTTTATAGAATTTTTGGAATTATGACCAGAAGGTTTTCTATATAATGGTCCGCTGACAAAAATTTAATCGAACTTTCTTGCGATAATTGTAGCTCCAACGTACGAGATTTGAAGATATGGTCGAGTTTGATGAGCAAGCCGACAGGTTCGAAGACATTCAGGACGAAAGTCACGAAGAGGATTTGCAGAAAGGTATATTTCTAAAAAACTTTAAGCTAAATGTAAAATGTCCATTCTAGAACAATATTCATTTTAGTTTACACACTATCACTTATACCAGTGTCGTTCCTATTGAATAAGACCAGTTTTTTTTCTTCTTAATAATAAAATTTTATTGATTCCAAAGAATTACAAAAGAGATATAAAGATAATTATCAAGATGAAAATTCTTACAGGCAAGTATTAACAATACTCAAAATCAACCAAATCTATAATATGTAACATCAGGATTTTCCATATGTATCATGAAAGAAGGTATACTTACACCTCTAGATAAAGTAGCTCCCATTTTTGCCATACCATTTGCAGAGAAATTGATTTCACTGTAGCTATGAATAAATGTGAAACTTATAAGAACTTCCACTATTTTGTTCCATCTAGTTTGCACATACCATGGAACTTTTCCAGATGTAAAGGAGTGTATAACTAACATAGAATCAGTCCTAATGTACAGCTGAAAAAATCCCTCACTGATGGCCCATTCACATGCATTTATTACTGCAAAAACCTCTGACATAAAGTTTGTAGCAATACCCATCCCTCCTGCCATACCAATCAGCATTGTACCTGCATTATTTCTTCCTACAAATCCATATCCAGCTTCACCAGGATTTTTTCTTGAAGCTCCATCACAGCACAAAAGAATCTGGTTACCAGTGGGAAAAGAGAAGAAACATTCTTGGATTTTTGATGTCTTCACCTTTCTACATTTCATTCCAAACTTTTTTAGAATCAACTGGTCCTCCATTGTATTCCACATACACCCCTTCATCCTAACTTCACATTCCTTAGTAAGTTGAATAATTCTCTTCTTCATCTCCTTTGCATTTGGATGCATACCATCATATAAAATTTTGTTTCTAAGAAAGTACAATTCTTTCATGGTTATGTAAGCAGCAGTCATCCAGATTTCTTGTACTGCTAGACTTTTGAGTTTTGCCATAGTGAATACTTCCTCAATAGATAAAGGATTAAAGAAAGCAAGCATACCACCAAACCATTGCCAAATGTTTTCACTGAAATTGCAATACCGGAGTATGTGATCAGTAGTATCTTCAGCCTATCTGCAAAAAGAGCATCTTCAAGCTAGATTAAAATTTTTCTTTCTCATATTTTCATCTGTACTCCAAACCCCTCTAAAAAAAGACCAGTTTATGCTTATTTTATTTTTTTTATTTTATTTGTGTGACAAAGATAATCTATGTTTTTGTCTCTGTTAAATTTTGTTTCAGATCAGTCAATAATAATTAGCCTGTAATTCTCTGCATATATATGTGTTGTAGGTCAAGAGGAGAATCCTCAATGAAACCGTGCAAACATCAGTAAACATAGGAGAACATTATATCCTAACAGGGGTATCCATAACGCTGCAATGGGTTTCATTGACCAACCTTCACTTTCATTCATGTGATTGAATACCATCATCTCTTGCAACCATTGTGGAGCTAAGTTATTTCCTCATGAGACTAATCGGTTCTGTTGTTTGAACTGAAAAGTTAAACTACCGATTTACCTGTACCCCGATTTTGCATTTTCGTATATGTTACAGGTAAATACCGGAACCGGTGTTTATTCACGGACAACTATATGTTGCTTTGTCTAGGGGAGTTTCAAGAACTGCAAAAAAAATGTTAGTTAAGAATGCAGTTCTTCCGGATGTCTCTGGAACATGTACTAAAAATGTTGTATTCCAAGATGTTCTCAGGTCATTTGATATTTTTGAGTGATATGTTACTGATAATCTAAGTTTCAAAAAAAACTTCTACAACTCAGAACTCAGAAGGATTATTTTCTAGTAAGAAATTGGTCAGAAGCCTAGAAACAAGCTGATCTCCAACTTCTTTTTGAAGAAGCATACCTAAGATATGAAAAAGAAATTCTCCAACTCGAACATTAGCATTATAGCTAACAATATAGTTGCGCAGGCGCTTCAGAAAATCTATAGTATCATCACTCATCTCTCCTAAGGTGGTAAAGGCCAAAACCCCAAATCCATAACTGTGGGACGTGCATTTCTCCAAGTACTTTGCGTTCTTGTGAGCAACAACATTTTTAATGGCCATATCCGAGGTGAAGGAACGAACTCCACCACCAGTAAAAGGTGAGACACCAGTCACATCCAAGCACACATCACACCCATTATCCTTATTATTATACACAAATGTGCTCGCTGGTCTCAATGCAGTGTCATTATTCGCAAGCAAGCCCAAGTCAACCTCCTTCCTAACGGGCACACCTGCAGGATAACACATATCTGGAATAGTATCACGTACCAAATCATGTCTAAACTTTATCCAACCTCATTTGCACAATGCAAGGCATGATCACCAAAGACATCCATATCCCTCTTACAGAAAGCGCAGGCACCATCCGTCTCGAATAGGGGGATACCTAATCTATAAAGGATAATTTCACTAAATTTCCTAGATTCAATGTGTTGATATTGATCCCCAAAATTGAAATTTCCATCAGAAAATCTCAGGCATGTTTTGTTTGGTTGCACTGACAAAGCACAGAATCACGCTCCGTCAACACATAATTGGTTTGAATGTTCTTCTTTACAACATCAAAGTAAATTATTGCCAAGGAGTTCATGGAATGGGTGGAAAAATTACTAGTGCTAATAGGAGAAACAACCACACACAGTGAGTTAAAGGATCCCAAGGATTGCTGAAAGGAATGGCCATTGCCATTGATGCCGGTATGCCTCTGAATAGTAGACTGCAGTTCTCGGGTCTGCAAACAAGATGCAAGGAAACAATAATGCTTAGTGTCTTACATAATATACACACCCATACCACCATGTTTGAATAGTGAGGTAGAAAGTTTTTGTTGAAGAAGACCGTAACCAGACCCATCTCCCGTAATGATGTGTCTAAGGAATTGAAATAAACGACCACCAAAAAGGTCTTGTGATTCTTGTATAAAATCGGGTATAGTAGTTCTCAGTGCGAAGTAAAGCCGCGACACACCTGTGCAATTCCTAAACAAGACCAATTCACATTGAGGGTCTTCTAACTTTTCTACAACATCAATGAGAGTCATAGTCTTACGCGCTCTACCAAGAACCAAATCCATATTGAATTGAGCATCAAGGATGACCGGACCACCCAATGGTTTCACTCCCTTAGATGGCCTGCTAATATTAGGGGGAGAAACACTTGTATCTGAAGCTTTAGGATCTGGAGAGGGACAAAACAAATCCATTTTATCTATATTCAAATGGACACCCCTTTCAACCCCATCATCTTGAATAATCTTCAAAGCCTTCGATTTTCTTAACCCCATCATCTTGAATAATCTTCAAAGCCTTTGCAACGATTAGAGTATCACCGTATCAAGGTACCATCATCCAGATACCATGCTTGCAATTCGAGCTCGCATTGCATGACGATTTTCTTAACCAATGGGTTAGGAGTAAGAGCAAACAACAGTCGCCCTAAAGGATCACCTTGTTATATTACTTCGATCCGTAATTTGAGGGTCTAGAATTCGAAAATGCAAAAACTCGAAAAATGCAAAATGTTGTTGTTTCCCGACGTGCAACGTACCTGCATTCCACTTGTCAGATTAATGTAAATAGATGATGTTTTTCATAATCATTTTTGTTTCATAGTCCTACACAATGATTTTATGGGCAAAGAACATGGAGACCGATCGTGGTGTTATTGCTAATGGAGGAGTAAGAGGTGATAATGATCTTGTTAATTTTATTTGGCTGATTTTGGAGTGATATATAAAGATATTCAGTGTTCCTTCATCAACTATAGCTGATCTAGGTAATGCTGATTTTTTTGATCGGCTTTTTTTTTATTTTTTTTATTTTGATCGTCTTGTTGTAAAATATGGAAAATGAAAGGATGAAGAAGATGGCTTGATTTTATCCATGTGGTTTATACATGGGATACAAGTTTATTTTTTTAATTTTGTTTTGATCGTCTTGTTGTAAAATGTGGAAAATGGAAGGATGAAGAAGATGGCTTGATTTTATCCATGTGGTTTATAAATTGGATACAAGTCTTTCTGTACACTTTTTAATCTCACCTGTGTGCACATATTGAGTACCTAACATCTATAGATGGAAATTCGAACGGTTGGAACATATTACCGAGAACTAGAATCCTGGAACATATCTTCAAGATAATACTGATTTTGGGCATATCCCCAAATTTTCCTAATTTGAATGGTTGAAAATCCACAAGTTTACAAATTAGTGGAATGATGGCTTTATACATCTAGTCATTATTTGTAGGTATTCCGAGTTTTCTAAGAGGAAATGTCCGCAAACATTAGCTTTAAATCCGTTATTATTTATGTTTTATTCGAAAAAAAACCACGTCCAAAATGTTTTGAGAATAAAGTGTAAGTGGATCCTCCCTCAACATGAAATCAATTCAAAAAGCTAGTTCATAATTTTTTACGAAAGTTTGCTTGAAAATTGACATAAAATTCCAAGAAATTATGGCGTCATCAAAATCAATGACCAGTATATATGTACAATCTCATGGTTACGTAAAAACAAGGTGCGTTGAATAGTTGGCCTTTGTTATTTCTCTATTTTTGTACATTCTTGATCTTCTCGTGATAAAAATCTAGGTTTCCTGCCTACAAATATGATTCTTAATTAATACTAGAAGTAATAAGAAAATAAGAAGAAATGAATCTCGTGATAAAAAATGAATCTTAATACTAGAAGTAATAAGAAGAATATAGATCATCCCCATCTTAGCAGTCATGTAAGAGCAAGTCTTATGGTGGAATCCAACCTAATCCAAGTGTGGAAAATTCATGGAATGTCAAGTCTAGTGGCGTCTAAGTTGGGGTTTTTTACAGAAAATCCAAGCAAGGTTCTATGGTTTGGTGGAAGGGTCCACGGAATCCATCCAAACGCCAATAAGAATAGCGCTGAACGCCAATAAGATTGGCGCAGTAGAGGAAAAGAAACGCCAATATGAATGGCGCTGAACGTTAATCAAAATAGCGTAAGTCAAGCGCTATTAAGAATGACGTTCAACGCTATCAACAACAACGTTCCACCAGCGCCATTAACAATAGCGTTTAGCGCTATTCACAATTACGTTCCGCGCTGTTAACAATAGCGTTTTGTGTTATTTATTTTCTTACACTCTTCTCACATCACTCATGTTTCTTTATTTCCTATAAATTGAAAATAAACAAAATTTATAAATTTGAAATTGAAACAGGATTTAAATTAGCTAATTTTCATTTCATAGATTAAGTTACGTGGATTAAAAAAACTAAAAGCGACATTACATGGATTGAAATAACTAATATTTAGAATTTAACATGATCCGATTTTCATTGTCAAGCTTCATCGTTTCTCAAAGTTCATTTCATCATTGGTAAGATCACGATATTTAATTTCCGAAAGCTGGATGGTTCTTAAGAATTTGGTACACATGATCAAATGCAAAATCTTTGTTGTTTTGTTGAAAATATAGAGTTCTAGCATGTGCCTCCTACAAAATAAATAAACATAATCTCTCATTTAGAAAATTAATGACTTAACATATGTAGATAATTGAAAATAAGAGGTTTCATTGAAATACTTACAACTCCTCCGGGCATATTTGCATAAATTGAATGTATGATACCCATGTAAATTTTGGTTTGCTTTTTTATCACCGACCACCTATTTTGAATACTTTGTCTTGTTCTTCCGTTTTCATTACCACCCGCTTCTTCTACAAAGGCTTGAAGCACCCTTTCCCAATAGTTGTTGACTCCTTGATCTTTTCCAACAATCGGTTGGAGACTAATTCTCATGCAAGCTTTGGTGATTGCAAAATCTTCATTTGTAGTGTATGCCATACTTGCACTTGATTGGAATTAAAAATATAAAATCAGGAGAGATAGGAAGCAAAGAAAATATTGAGATTTTGGGATGGTTTGATTTATGTTGAAGAAGCCAATTTATAGATAAATTTTATTTTTGAAAATCTGACCGTTGAAACGCTATTGAGAATAGCGTTAAGAGCCATTCTTAATCGCGTTTATTTTGAGTCGTTGATTGAAAGGAGTCGTTGATAATCAAATGGTGCAGAATAAAACGCTATTGAGAATAACGTTAAGCGTGATTCTTATTTGCGCCAAACGCTAATCTTAATTGCGCTAATTACCAAAAACATCCAGCACCCACTCGACTTCTCCCATCCCATACTTAGTTTTTTTTTCTAGTCTCTCATTTTTTCCTCTTGAACAAACTAGTTTTTTGGTTTCATATATTGAATCAAATCAAATCAAAAAGAAGATAAAATTCATCAAATTGAAAAAAAAGAAGAAAAAAACATAATTGAAGCTACATAGTTCCATAAGCTACATGGTTTCATATATTGATGACGAACATTGCTAGTGCTAGGATAACCATAGTTTGCACCAAGTGTTCTAGGAGGATAACCATGTTTTTCCAAACTCTTATTTTGTTTATCCAACATAAATTAATGGTTCCATTCTGGCACGGTCTCAGCCTCCACATCCAACACTTCGAGTTCATGTTTCTCCAAAGCTAAATCCAAGGATTTCTTGTTTGTCTCTGCAATAGTTAATAAATATTTTTCTTGTCCATCCAACCTTGCCATCTTCTTTGCATTCTCTTCACTAAAATGTTTCAAAATACGGTTGGTTCCGTCGTTGATCAACTCCGGAAACACCATCAAGTGTAATGCTTATCCAAGCTTTGGTGATTGCAACATCTTCGGGTGTAGCATATTTTTCCATGGTTAAAAAAAATCTGAGTTGCAATGAACTTTAAGAAGATGGAGAAAAAAAATCTAGAGATTGAAAGGTTTTGGTCTGAGCTGAGAAGTGATCAATTTATAGGGAAAATTTCGAATTCAAAAAAATAGTCGTTGAAACGCTATTGTTAATAGCGTTTATTTGTGAGTCGTTGATTAGAAGGAGTCGTTAGAGATCTAATGGTTGGAAATAGAACTCTATTCCTAATAGCGTCAGGCGCTATTCTTAATGGCGCATAACGCTGTTCTTATTAGCATTTTTTTTGAAAAACATCCAGAACCTATACCAATTCCTCGAGTTCCATATTTAGTTTTTTTTCTTCTCTTTTGAAAATCCATACTTCGGTTTTTTTTCTTCTCTTTTGAAAACAAGAAAACCATAGATAAAACAATGAATATCTTAATATTTCTTAATTTTAAAATCTAGAAATCATAGGATTGCGACCAAGTTGCTTACATACTGAAAGTTCATTCGAAATCTTACGAAAAAAGACTAAAGTTGTTCTGGTGGGTAAACATCGGTAGGATCGAATTCACCATCCGAACCGTCAAGATCATCTGGTGGCGGAGGGGGAGATTCTGGTGGCATTTCACCGTCTCTGAGACCTAGTCCATGTCGTATCCAAATGTGTTGAACAAGATCATTGCGGAGTTGGAGATATGCCTCATCATTCCTTAACTCGTGGTATGACCTCGGTATTCCAGTAACTTGTCTTATTGGTTCGTTCACGACTTTACCCCAATCTAAGTTACGTCTTTCATTCTCAATGACCATGTTATGCAAAATCAAACAAGCCTTGATAATAAAGTTTATATCCTCTCTATCCCAGTAAAATGCTGGCTTTTTTGTTATTTGGAACTTGTTTTGGAGAGTTCCAAATCCCTTTCAACATACTTTCTCTTCGCTTGTTGGTATCTATTGAGCAACGTATTAGCTGGCTGATTTGGAAGAATAATTTTGAATGACTGCACAATACAAGACAATCGTGGATATATATTATCCACCAAGTAGTAACCCTTGTCGTAGCTGTGGCAATTGATGCGGTAATTACAAGGAGATGTTAAACCATTAACCATCTTATCAAAAAGTGGAGATTGAGCCAAGACGTTCAAGTCGTTGTTCGACCCTGGCGTTCCAAAGAAATCATGCCAAAACCATCGATCATATGATGCCACAACTTCTAAGATCATGGTAGGTTTTTTCCCATGCCCACGGAACGTACCTGCCCATGCTGTTGGACAATTCTTCCACCAAAAATGCATACAATCAACACTTCCAAGCATTCCAGGAAACCCTCTATCCGCATTTTCTGCCAATAATCTTTCCGTGTCTTCTCTTGTAGGAAGTCGCATGTACCTTGGACCAAAGTGGCGAACAATTACCCTGGTAAACCTCTTCACATACATATAGACGGTCGGCGCTCCCATACGGACATAATCATCTGTGCTATCAGCGGCTATGCCTTTACACAAACATTTTATTACGGCATACATCTTCATGTGGGGAGAGTGGCCAAGTTTTCCGGTGCAATCAACTTGGATATCAAAAGCAGGATCCGTAACAACTATTTCACTTAGAATACGTAAGAAAAGAGGTCGATACATACCCAAACGTTGGTGTAACTTCTTAGGTCCCCAAGTACAGTTAGGTCCAAAGTAGTCATGCATCATCCTTGCATCTCCGTCCTCTCGTTGCCTGTCCACCATTTGTCGCGTCAATACTTCTTGAGGAACCGGTTGGAAGAGCCTATGCATTCTTTGAGTCATATGCTGGTACACCATAATTGCTCTCTCCTCGCTATCGTAACCAATACTAAGATCGATACCATACGTCATTAGTACATACCTCCTTAGAGGACTTTCATCGTCCATTTTGCACCTGTAACCAAAACTCAAATACTGTAAGCATTCCAAAATTTTAAATTCATATAAAAGAGAAAACATTTCATTCACACATTAGAAAAGACATTGATTCACACATTAGAAAAGACATTCACACAAAAGAGAAGACATTCATTAAATAAAACACAAGTTTTTCGAATTCATACAAAAGAAAATACTATCCTTTTTTCTACATTACAACCATCCATTTCATTTAAGAGAAGACATTCTATGTTCCCGAATCACTATGTTCTAATCCCAAAATCCTAGCCATTTCATCTACATTAAAACCAACCCCACCATTATTTATCATTTGGATTAATTGTGACTTTGGAACTACTTCATCTTGTGACTGTGGAACATAATCATTTTGTGTATCATCAACTGCGGAATCATGACTTATGGATGGTCTTTTACGGCTTAAATATTGGCTACTTTCTCCAAAATCATGACTTGTTGATGTTGATCCTCCCCCTCCGTAGTTTAATTCCCCAAGATCATGTGCACGATCTAGTTCAAACCAATACTTGTCCTTTGTGACATTTAACATAGTCATCTTGTAAGCTAGATCTTTCCATTGCTCCTGAAAATAAACACCAACATAGCAAACATACTAAAGAATTTTTATAGTGTAAAGAAAATCATAAAAATATGGCAAACAACATAGTTGAAGGAGTTAAAACAAAAACTTACTAACCCTTGTTCCCCAACTAACATCATACGTAAATGGAGGAGGTTCGGGTTGTTGCAAAGGCACTCGAACACGGTTTCCACGACTGTCTGAACGTTCCGTATACCAGGCCATTGTTGGAAATTCAGGTAAAGCTTGTGAGACGTTGTCATATGCATACCGTGATGGATGTATTGGGGGACCTGATTCACAAGAAATGTTGGATCTTGAGTACTTGCAGCTAGTCACACAATGAACTCAAGGAGGATTATCATTCATCAAACAATGTAATTGTTTATAATGTAAAGTGGTAATTTAATATAAATCAAAATATAAATCAACTATAAATCAAACACATTATTTCAAGCTTATGGCATTGTTCGTGAACAATCATAATGAAATCTAATAAATAAGCAATTCTGTATTGCTTTACCTTCAATTATTAACTCGATTCATATCATAACGAAGAACAATCATAATGAAATCCCTACTTCTTCTAATTCCTATATATGTGATGAAAGAAATAAATCTAAATTGTCTACAATTCATTTATTCCAACGAAACACAGATTCAATTAGAAACAAAATAATAATTTCATATAATTGTTTATCAAACCATAAACATAAACTCAAAATATAAATCAACTAACCTCTCTTTGGATTCTCAATCAAATTGAGAAATTAAAGTGTGCTTCGATTCCTTATGTCGCAATGAACAAACCCTTTGAATCAATTTCAAGGATTTCAATCATGGTTTGAGAAATCAAACGGGGTGATTATTAGAGTTTTTTTGGTTTGTTTTCTGTTGAGGAGAAGAAAAAGTAGAAGAGAAGAAGAATGGTCGAGTGTTGTCTGGATAAGAGAATTCTAAAGCGCTAATAGGAATAGCGTTCCGCGCTATTGAGAATAGCGTCTAACGCAATTGAGAAGCGCGTTTTGACCGTTGACGTGGCTTAAAGAATAGTAGAAGCAATGGAAGCGTTACGAAAACAAACCATCAGTAATGGAACCAGACTGGAGTATTCACATGAGTACAGGAAAGAAAAACCACGTCTCTATGTACAAGAATATTGACGAGACTAGTTGTTTATAATGATCAGATCGAAAGACCACCTCCATTTTCAGCTTTGTCCTGTTCATAAAACAGCAACATCTTTTAGTTATAGTGAGTTAATTAGATGACCCATTTCTTACCTTATTGTAGTACTTTCATGAGAAAGCATTCGACTTCAAAGCTCGCTCTGAAATTAAAATCAAATATTGTACCACAAAATGAATTCTCGCTACACATACACCGTCCCAAGAAAGGAAGGAAAAAAAAGAAAAAAAAGCGAAATCCAAGGGGAAAATTAAAGCAAGAAAAACTCAACCTCTCTGTAACATGTATTACGCCTAGTCACCGAGGTAATAATAAGACCCAGAAGCTTTTTGTTCTCTGTCTCCAGTGGATCCCAACTTGTTAATCCAGGGCCTGAAGTTGGCTGGATCCCGTCTAACTGTTATATCTAATTGCTGTACATATTCAGACCAACCAAATACGGGAATGAGTAAAAACTACAATGGAAGAAGATGAGATGTATTCTAAACAAATGGCTGATTACTTGCCATGTACTGAGCTCAGAAAAGGCATTTTCTATCTTGGTTTGAACAAGAGGGGAGAAAACAAGGAAAATTCACATGGGAAGAATCAGCGGAATGAATCCAGTGTTACTAATGGCTGTACAAAGGCCACCAAATGAAATACTATTGTTTCTCTTTCAATCTAGAACACAACCTAAATTGAAGATACTATGAAACTTTTTACGTAATATAAACTTAAAACATGATGACAATGTCAATTCAAACTGAAGAAACGTCCAAAACAATTCATTAGCTAAAACTCACTTACAGTGTAGTTGCAGGAAATCCTAGAACCACACCCCATATGAATTTAGACAAGATTCTAAGTAATCATAATGGAAACTTTTTATTTATTTATCAAATTCTATAATTGGTTACAAGATAAGATAATACAATGACTTTACTTGCTCTCCAAATAAATTTTCTCTCTCCTAATTTTTGTCTAACACTTAATGAAGATCTCTCCTCAATACACATATTCCTTCCCCTTATATAGGGTACTACATAGTGGATGACAGCTAATAGATCCCCTATTTTCGGAATCACTGTGTGTTACAATCGCTCATGTACATTCATTCCATCTCGCACACTTTACACTTCGCACAGATCATCACACTTTACTTGTGACTATGCTGACATCATTAAATACGTCATCCTAATTTTAACATGTGTGATAGTCCTCGCTTAAGACAAATGACCTTTACTTCGCATACATAATGAATGTACGATATTTCACTCCTACATTTTGCCTCTTCTCATTTCGTTCTCTTTATAAAGTGAGCGATATGAAGAATCTCCATCTAATAATATCGCACATTCTCAACTTTTCATATTTTCATCTGCCGACATATTTCCAGAATTTGAGCTTTCCTTAACTATGCGTGTCTTTTTATCCACTCGTTATCTGACACGACCTTATAACCGTCTATTCCTATCCATTCATTCTTCGCATTAATGAGATAAAACCTCGAAAAATGAGAGTAAATTTTTCTTATATAAATTCTTCTTCTTTCTTCTTTTTACCTTCCTCTTTTTTTCCCCTGCTTCTGCATTTCAGCTGTAATTTATGTTCGTGATCTGATGAAGATACATTTTTTGTTTAACTGTGATTTCATTCACCTATATATCTCTCATTCCCATTCTTATAATGGCTCTAGCCGGTAAAAAGATGGAAGATGAATTCACCAGGTTGAAAAGATAATTTGGCACAAGAGGCTTTTCACTTTCTCTTCCTTCCCATTCTGATTATTCATCAAAACTCAATCTTGAAATAATAAACTTTGAACAATGGTCTAATCAAAAGATCATCATTTCTTTAAGGCAGCTTTTGAATAATCTTCCCATCCCGTTGTATAATCCAGGAATTCTCGTATTCTATGAAATTATATCCGATGATCGATTCCCAAGAGGTATATTTCAATTAAGTGGAGATGCTATTAGGATACTCTCTTCGCGCAGCCGGATTAGGATCCTCTTATACTTATGAAGTGCGAAATGCATCATACCGTGATAAATCCATCGACCCTTTAGAGTATACTGTTGATAATTTTTTCAAAAATTACTATGATGCGATAATGAAGAATGAATCAACAAATTGGTCCATTCGCTTAAGAAGGAAAGATGGTATCACTGAAGATCAAAGAATTATGCGAGATGTTGATTGGAATGATAAGTCTAATAGTACTGCTCGCAGATCAAATGATTCATGCTGGCTTAATTTCCCTGTCATTTTAGTTGGTCCTTAGGTATCTGGAAGAGATGCTGATGGTTCTGATCTTCCTCTTCCTGCGAATCTTTCTACTTATCAACCCTGGAATTTTGTCTTATCTGATACCGAGAATAAGAAGATGGTATGAAATCTTCGCATTATCTTTCATAATTTCGCATAATCCTGCTTTCTCTATTTCTTATATCCTTACTCTTCTGATTTCAGGCTGCTAAGAAGGCCAAAACATCGCACAATGCATCATCTTTGCAGAATAATGAAGTAAGAAACACTCCCTTTCTTAACTTAAACAATATTGTTGCCTCTGTTTCTTATCTTGTTTATTCGAGTAGGTTGAAACTTCGGGTAGTAAGGATGTTGGAAAAATCAAGAAACGAACCAAGAAACTCGCATCTAAATCTGGGCCCAAAATTTATTCTTCTGATCTTTCCGGGAAGCGTAAAGAACTCTACCCTTATTCAAGTTCTGAATCTAGTGATGATGATATTCTTGCTTCTGAAGATCCATCAATCTCTTCTTCTATGAAAGAATTATCCAACCTTTTTCTGATCCCATGTCGGCTCTTAATGATGATGTCCTACAACGCACTTTTGGTATGGTCTCGAAAGTCTGCGATGCTCCTATTTTGGATGATCCATCTCTTCGCGGAGATGCTTCTGCTGTAAACCCAAGCTTCCAATATCCGATTGGTTCTTTGATAATATCTATACCTTGTTTTATACTCTTTCTAATCTTCCTTTCCGACACATAACATCTTTCTTATATTTTTACAGGTATCTCGTTTATCATATGCGGTTTCTTCGGATTATCAAATGAAACTCCTCATCTTGGGAAAATAAAATACCAAACTTAAGGCTGAAAATTCTACCAACGTTGAATTACTTCGCAAGGCTCGAGAAAGAAATGATGAAATTATTGGTATGTAATCTTTGATTTTTTTGATTCTCCTTGTTTTTCATGATAATTAACATTCCTCATTTCTTTATATCGCGGATATTTATAACCTTTCCGATGAGGCATCTAATTTTTATGACGAGGAAACCCTTTTAGAACATCTTAATTCTTCCTTAAACAATTATCCAACCAAAGGATTTGAAAACCTCAGCCTGGAAGAATTAAGGTTGAAGTATACTCTTAGAATGGATCATAGACACTTACTAACTACACTTAATAACTTCAAATGCCGTCTTCATGAATATAAGGAGACAATTCAACTTTTGGAAGAATAGAAGAATAAACTCATTACTGAAAAAGATGAGGTCTCTCTCAAGGGTGCGAAAGCATTAAAAAATTCCAAGAAACTATCATTAAAGTTCAAAATGAACGTGATTTAGCTTTGAGCGAAAAGAACGCACTCATTGATGAAAGAAATTTAATCCGTTCTCGACTTCTCATAAAAAGTGAAGCTGAACTTAGTTGGGATGCTAGAGTTCTGAATGATGCTAGAGAAAATTTAGCCGTAAATGTGAGCCTTCAGTCTGAACATTCTGTGCTGGTTAAGGACATTATTTCCAATCACGAAGGTCACTTGCTTTTTCTTTCATATTTGTCATTTCTTAAAGATTATATCTCTTTTAAGTCTAACCGTTTTGTTTATATTTTGCAGATAAAGAAAAAAATTATCTGGAGAAGATTGAAGAATTAAAGACACGGCTTGTTGCTAAAGAAAATATACGTCTTGAAGAAACCGAGAAGTTATCAATGGAGTTATTTTCTCGCAACTCCAATATCAACAGTTGAAAAAGAATTATATCCTCACTGTTTCAAATAATGGTAAGGATGCCCTTCGTCCTCGTGATGCAGCAGTTAAGAAAGTTTGTGTTGACAATGGCATTCCTCTTTCTAAATATAAATTCGTAGACGTTCCTCCCAACGATGTTATTCCTGATATTATTGATAGTGAAGAAGAATATGAAGATTATGAAGAGTACGAAGAAGAAGGAAACAATTCTGAGGCCGAACATAATGATGAAGATAATTAGTTATTTTTCACTTGATGTAAATTCTCTTTCTGCCTCTTGTATATCTCCACCTCTTCTAGAAATTCTTCTTTAATATATACCTCTAAAATGTTAACTTTCGTCCCTTAATTATTAGTTCTCTTTGACGTATATTCGCGTTCACAAATATCAAAGTTCTATATTTTTCGCACATGCATAAGACTGTCAAATGGGGAAAATAACACTCTTTTTATATTTGCTTTACCATTCTTGCCTCTGCTAATTGTCACAAATTGATAGGCTGATGAATATAGTATCATGCGAAATACTTTGCAGGTAACTTATTTCTATCGACTTCTGAAAAACAAAGTTAACTTATATCGTATTTTTCTCGTGAGGTCTTATTTTGCCTTCCTAATTAAAGGCCTTATCTTGTCCAAAATTTTCTTTGTTCTTGTGCGACGAAATCGCAGGAAGTCTTTATATTGTAGTATATCGACCCATTGATGTCGCCTTATCTTTTACTTGTATTATTACCTCTTTAGGTTTATCTTGTGTGTAAATATGACAAGCCTTAATACTCCCATGAGTAAAAATCCTCATGACATTTACGTATTTTGACACAATTCAGCTCCCTAATGGAGGGTGTCGTCTTTATATTCCCCCTGGTTGTCCCTTCAAGGAAGCTTACCTCTACCGGGTTAAGGTTGGCTCCTCCCATCCGGTAATACAACAATCAGTTGTTTTCGCAGCCTCTTATCCCTCCACCGATATGGCTTATGATTATGAGACCGTACCCTAAGTGGGGTATCTTCGGTCCGAGTGCATCATAGTCAGGACTTGTCAAGAATTGAAAAGTAGGCTCCAACGCCCCCAGCATTCTTGACTCAACCGTGTACCTCGGCGCCCTGATCGATTTTTTGCACTCCTTAGGAGAGACTTTCTTACCTTAGTCTCTCAATCTAAGGCAATGAGCTTAGATTGAAAATTGAAGGCACCTCTCCTGGATGGGCTTTTTCGTTTTTTCTCACCCCAAATCTCCATAACTCAAGTTCCAGGGTCGATGTAGCTTTCCCTTGAGTTATTCTTATCAGGTTTCCCAAAATGTGACGTGCGATAGGTCTTATTTTTTGCCTCTTGCATTTATGCGAACTAGGGTGCACACCACAATTGGATAGATTTCTTATGTGGTTATATACTCTGTTGTCTTATACTAAGGTCTTACTTTAAGGTCTTACATTTGCCTTTTTTATTAATATGATATCATCTTATGAAAATAGAAAATTTTCATTCCATTCTTATTTGTGAGTTATATAACTCTAGTACATAGAATTCTTACTGATTTCTCATACATGAAGAATATTCATATTACTCTTCTTCTCCTGTAATCTTTTGTATTTCTTTAAGTTCATTGATACTTCTCAGAACATTATTTCGTATCATATCTTCAATTTCCCCTATGCGAGTATCATCGCACATGGTACTGTTCTTCTGATAACACAACTTCTGCCTCTGCACTCGTTCTCCTTCTTTAGAAGTAATCTTCCTGACTTGCTTGGTGTTATTATTCGCAGAAGATTCTGCTTTAATACCCTTCTTATCTATCTTCCCAGATTTAGACACTACATCCACAATTAATCTTTCACCCCTTTGGATATCCTTAGCATGCTGATTCCAATATCTTCGTTTGTATTCTCGCTCTTCGCACTTATCAATATCAGTTTCCTGACAATTTCTACCTTTATTTGTATCTCCTCTTATTATACCTAGACCTTGAGGTAAAGGAAATTTTATGCATTGGTGAAATGTCGAATCCACACCCAAGATACTATGCAACCATGGTCTTCCAATCAGAGCATTATATGGTGATTCAACATCAAAAACACAAAATACGATTTCTGTTGGCAGACTTCGCCGTGGAATTTTCATTTTGACTTCTCCTTTTGGCTTTTTCGCAGCGCCATTGAATCCATAAATTTTGTAAGTTGAAGGGATTAACTCGTCATCCCTTCCTCCCGTAGTCTTGTATGTATGATAAAACAGAATATCAACAGAACTACCAGGATCTACGAGTAATCTATTTATAGCCCAAGTATTTGCTTCATCATCTTCTTCTTCTTCATCATCATCATCATCTATTTTTGCTTTTGGATTAATTCCCAACTTTACCACTAATGGACATTCATGTAATTCTCCTCCTCCTGGTGTTTCTTCCGCACCGAACGAAATAGACTGCTTTTGCCAATTCTTTAATGGTGATATCTTCGCAAGATTAAGAATTTCTCTTCCATCATTATCTCTCGCATATACACGACTTAAGATATTGTCATGAAAATCTTCTATATTTTTGAAAGAGCGTATAATCGAATTGCGGTATAGATTCTTTGCCTTCGCACCTATTTCAATTACAAATGTATTCTTTCCTTATTCTTCACCATATGTATTTCCTCCTGGTGGTGCCGGTGGTAGATTCTGCGGTTGTTGTACTAAGAAGTGGTTCAATTTTCCTTGATCAATCATTCTCAATATGATCTTCCTCACATTTCTGCAATTACTTGTTGTGTGACCATGAAAGCGATGATATACACATAATTCTTTGTTCCTTTTTCCGGGTGGTGGTTCATCTCCTACATTGTGTGGTTCAGTAATTTCTTTCATTAGTATAACAGCTTCCCACACTTTTCTACTGTAGTATTCAACTTTGGCAAGCTTATTTGTTCCCAGATCACCTTTCCATTCCCTTGTCTTCTATTATTATATGGTTATTGACCTCCATAACCTTCCATGGGGTTATCCATTATTTGAATCTTGTTATTTCTTCCTATAGCTTGGGATTGCGCTTCTTTATATTCTCTTTCAAAATCCTCCTGTAATGCGCTACCCATGACTACCAGTTTTTGTTCCATTTCTGTATTCTGCTTTACTTGATTTCCCTGCGATGTACTCGCAACAATATTTGTCATCCTTGGGAGTAAACTTGCATTCCCAGTGTTCGCATTAGGTATTGCAACTGGATAAGATTCCATGTCTCTGTGCTTCTCCTCAACTGCAATATACTCTTCTTGAAATTCACACAACTCCGACATTGTGATGGTGTATTTTATCCTGAAAATCTGTGTATATAATAAATCTGTAGGAAAAAGAGCATTGACAAAGGCTAGTATAAGAAATCCTTCATCTACTCGTCTTGCCATTTCACTACACATGGTTCTCCAACGTGTTGTTAGATGACGCAAACTTTCATTGACCCTTCTGCGAAGTCCAAAGGTCGTCTCAATTCCTTGTCTTGACATATTATTACTGATACATTGTCCTAAGAAGATGCTATGTAGATGACGAAATGGTCTAATTGTTCCTACTGGTAACCCCTCAAACCACTGCAAGGATTTTCCAGTCAAGCTCGCAGGAAAATATTTACACAGCACCGCATCATTTTCTTCCCATTGCAATATAAAGATCGGCTACAGGCTTTTATATGTTGTACTTCACATGTACTTCCATCAAATATACTAGTGAATACAGGTAAATTTCATTTTGGTGGTATTATTGCAATTTGAATTTTCCTCACAAAAGGTGTTTTTCCAGCTTCCTCTACTGCTTCCTCTAACTGTCTTCTTCCACCATTTTTTCGCGTAGTCATCATTTCTCTCAATTCAGCCATTTCTCTGAGAATTTCTTCGCTCATAGTTTGGTCTAAATCTTGTTGCATAGGTCTTTTTAATATGGCTTGTCTTAATTTGTTATCATGATTATTTTGACGTATAGACTCCTCAATCTCTCTTTCTTCAGTTTCTTCTCTTCTTCTTCTACGTCTTTCTCGTTCAAATCTTGCACGTTCGCGAACAACATTGTTTCTCTCTTCCTCTTGTTCGCGTGCATATTGATCCTTCAACATTTTTCTACTATGTAATATAATTCTCCCTTGTTCCGGATCATGTTCTCCATCATTATCTGACTCGTAACGAATATGATGACGTTCGATTGCATCTTGAAGTCTATTGTTCCTTTGGTCTTCTTGTCTGCGACGACGCTCATGTGGTTGCTCGTATCGGTCATTTATTGTGCGTCTCTCGTCATGTTGATCTTGTAGATTATCATCTTCTTGCAAATTCTCATCAATATTATCTAGTGTTTGTTCTCGCCTGGCATTTCTTCGATTTGATCGACTTTGTCTTGATGAACTTCTGTTGGTTCTTGATCTTGATCTTGTAGCGCTTCTTGATCTTTGTTCGTACAATCTGAGATTCTCTTCTCTTAAATCTTCATTATGTCGTATCAAATTCGCACGCTCTTCATCTTCTCTTTGTCGCTCTGCAATCAATCTTTTTCTAAGTTCCTCAAGTGTCATATTTTCTTCATTTCCTTCAATCCTTCCTGCATCTCCAGTTCTCTGTGTTTCATCTTGGGTAGAGTTCGTATGTGCAGTATGAATACTCACTCTATCATAATCAATATCATTATTCTGCTCTTGTGTACGCTGTAGTCCATTCGGAACATCATTTCTTTGATTTGTTCTTTCTCCTTCCTCTAATTGCTCATGAATTTCACCTCTTCTTCGTTCGACAATTCTTTTACTTCTTCTGGATGCTTCCGCTTGTTCAAATGGAAAACTATTATCAAATGGAAAACTATTTTGAAAAGGATCGAAAAGATGTGAAAGAAAATCTCGGATGTTGAAAGAAAAGTTCTAGGTTTTTTAATTCTGGAAACTTGATTTTAAAACAGATTCACCAACAGGATATATCACTCCAAGCTGTTTCTAGCGCCAAAATGTAGCTGCAGGAAATCGTACAACCACATCCCATGTGAATTTAGACAAGATTCTAAGTAATCATAATGGAAATCTTTTATTTATTTATCAAATTCTATAATCGGTAACAAGATAAGATAATACAATGACTTTACTTGCTCTCCAAATAAACTTTCTCTCTCCTAATTTCTTGTCTAACACTTACTGAAGATATCTCCTCAATACACGGATTCCTTCTCCTTATATAGGGTACTACATAGTGGATGACAGCTAATAGATCCCCTATTTTCGGAATCACTGTGTGTTACAATCACTCATGTACATTCACTCCATCTCGCACACTTTACACTTCGCACAGATCATCACACTTTACTTGTGACTATGCTGACATCATTAAATACGTTATCATAATTTTAACATGTGCGATAGTCCTCGCTTAAGACAAATGACCTTTACTTCGCATACATAATGAATGTGCGATGTTTCACTCCTACATATTGATAGGAAAAGGTTCATTCCTGACAAAGGAGACTGAGGAGCATTTACAGTACAGTCAACAGATGGTGTCCCGTCAAACACAATGACTCTATCAGCAAGATAAGTCGCCATTGTGATATCATGCTCGACAACAAAAGCAGTCTTCTTCCCTTGGTGGATAAACCTCTCAATGACTTTTGAGGCAGTAATACGCTGCTGAGAATCAAGATAAGCACTTGGCTCGTCTATCGGATATACATCTGCAGGCTGCATTAAACATACACCAAGTGTATAAAAGTAACGAATCAGTCTTGCTTTAATCACAAAATCAATTGGACACTCAGGTCATGATATCATTACCAATCAGTCATACAATACGACTCATTTGAATGTGTTACGACTACAATAATAACAGGTAACTGAAGAGATAATGCAAAGTGCAAACCTTCCATGGGCAAATATATGCAACTCTTTGGAGCTCTTCAGGCGAGAGTTCCCCAACCAGCTTTTCCATTAACTTATCAACTTGGAGTGGTTCCATGACAGCTGACACAAACTGAGGTTTCATGTATGAGTCGCGGATTCTTTTACACAGCAAGGCTCTAACAGTAGGAGCAGAAGGAAATACTGGATACAAATTTTATAGCTTGTAAGACGCACTAATGGCAGGCATTGTAGCATCCAGCTGGCTGATGTGTTTAAAGGGCGGATAGAGGGAGGGGGGTGGAATCGTTCACGTAGGTAACTTCCCAACTAGAGGCTGATGTGTTTACAAATTGGCTTTTGGTGTGTATATAACGGCGGTGACATGGGAAAGACTAAGCTAAACTGACTACAACACCACTTCAATACAGAAAATCATATAAATAATGGCAGGCAAATAAAATAAGGCCAGCACATGTGATCTCATTGATCAATTCAACCTCCAAACTTAGTGAGCTGCATTAGAACTAAAAGGCTTTAACTAAAAACACAAGACTTTCATTTAGTTCGACCAACAACAATATGAAAACTTCTCCACACTACAGTTACTTCCGGAAAATAACTTGGTTACCGTCTTGTAGTTGATTCATATGTACATACTTTTTATATCCAAAATAAATCGGGAAGAAATATAAAACCCCTAAAGCGAAACCAAACAAAGCACACAGACAAGATGAGGAAATAGAAAGGGAAGACAAGGCTCCAACGGTCTGACCCCATGAGCATCACTATGATGGCTGCCATCCCAACTAGTTTGGCACCACAACCACCACGAATAAAAATGAATCGAAACTAATCCCAGAAAATATGACTCGATTACTGGAGTCTAAGATGTCATCCAGAAAAGGACCGATGAGCAACAGGTACTTCTTGGTGACTCTCAAAATCTTCGCTAGCTTTGTTCTACATTTTGCAGCCTCTTTATTCATGCATCATCACTAACAACAATTGACGGGCTTGCTGCACAAACAAGATTTAATGAATTTTTTAAAACACGCATAATTTGATAGTAATCACTGCTACCAAACATGCAAGACCAAGTGATTATTGATCTAAGTTTGAACAAGTTACCTCTCTATTGCGAGCCGCCGTCAAACATCTCTGTATCCGTTCGAATAAAGCTCTTATTGATAAGGTCGACCAAGATATTTTAAGTTAATTTCCCGAGCATCAAAATTTAGACCTTGTAGATACTCCTCTTCTCTTTGAATAAAATCAAGCTTCAAGTCTTGAACAAAGGTAAGAGATTTCCTGAGATCGTAGGGCCTTGACCCCATCAATATGCCGCACTCCAATATGCATAGTTTCCGGAGAGAAGTAAAAGATCGTAAATCCGGTACGAATTCTAAAAGAGGACAACCATTCAAATTTAATGAGTGGAGAGAATTGGTTTTATTTTCGGGGTGGGAGTTGATAATAGGAGACGAAAAATATAATGATAAATTCATATCATATGCATCATCTTCATCACCACTATCAACATCACCATCACTATAATAACCATACCTGTTGTTGTAGTAGTTCATATTGCCATCATCAAGAAACCCTCGGAACTTCGAGCAATCCGAAATAGCTAGTTCTTCAAGATTCGGAGTAATGTGTTGGAGGAGAACGAAAACTGGGATATATTTTAGATTTGGAGACTTATATATATAAATGGATTGGAGAGAGCTAAGTCCTCCGGTTCCTAAGATAGAGGTTACTGCCTTGCCGTTGATGTCAGATAAACTCAATTCCTTAAGAGAAGAAAATGAATTCGGAGTCCCTCTCAGCTTTGGGCACATATCGACTTCTAGCTTCTCAAGGGAAGGAAATATCGGGAGCTGAGGAGCAAACCATTCTTCTAGATTCTCCATGTCACAAATCCACAACTTAATTAACGAAGGGAATAATGATATTGCAGTAGCATTTTTCTTGTTGGTGCTGATTCCTTCTTCTTCTTGCTGGTAATAAAACACTTCACCCAAACGCTTTACTGAACCCATTCCAGCAATATGAAGCACCCTAAGACATGGGAGTATACCTAGCCCTGTTAGCTTCTCACATCTATCGCAACGCCAAAGCGTTAAATCCACTAAATTAGGAAGGCAATTGGACGAACCCATCCATTTCGGAAGCTTTAACCCTGGAAAATAATCTATTCTCAACTCTCTCAAATTCGGGTTAGGTTCGAGACCCTCCAACACCTCATCAAACTGCACTCTATCGGCATCGTTATAAGAAGGGTAGCTCCATTTTAAATCAGCATCGTTATAATAAGAGATGCTCCATTTTAAATCTAAGTCACGGAGGTTTACCTTATCTTTTAGCTTTGCTTTCTCCGCGTCAATACCACCTCGCACAAACTCCATATTGGGAATATGTAACACTTGAAGAGAGTTCAGGTTGGCTAAATCTTCGATCCCACTGCCACCATTACAAGAGATGGTGTAAACTAACTCTTCAAGGCAAGTAAGAGAATCTATACCTCTAGGCATTTCATCATCTCCTTTCTTTCCCCAATATCTTAAGATCCTCAAATTTGACAAGTTCTTGATTTCTTTGGAAACCTCACAATTTCCAAAATCGATAGACTCCAAATTCCAAAGGTTGCTAATGCATGACTCAGGCAACGCTTTGATCTTAGTACCTGAAATATCCAGACACCTTAATCGTGACAATCTTCCGACTTCTCTAGGTAAAGCTTCTACGGCTTCACAGTCTTCCAGCTCCAACTCTCTTAGATCTTTCAAGGCCCCAATATTTACAGGTAATTCTACTAGTTTTTTGCAACAATATAGATCTAATGTCTGCAAATTAGTAAGCTGGACGATCGAATCAGGTAGCTTTTCTACATCTGAATATGAGAGGTTTAGGTGCCTTAATATCTTCAGAGACCCAATGCCTACAAGAATCACTTCAACATTTTTGCATTTACGAAGCCTTAATGTCTGCAAATTGTAAAGTTGATTGATGGACACATGATTTCCTTCATCAAAGCTACAATAAGACAGGTCAAGGTACCTCAAATGCTTATGCTTAAAAATGAAAGAAATCTCAAGATTATGCTGACCAAGCAAACAAACTACCCGCAGGTTCTTGCCTAAAAGTAAATGTTCTTCCAAATGATCGTTTTCAAGTGAAAAAACAGACTTCAAATTTTTTGTATTTTTCAAAACTTCTGAAAATGATTTTGATGTATGCTCGTCTAGATCTAACTGCAAACGACGAAATTCAGAAATAGATTCCGTTTCAGTGGAATGCACATTCTTGATATCATGAACACCACTGACACTCAAGGCAAGATCATGTACTAAATCATGCATCTTGCATGTTATGATGTCGCCTAACTCATCCTTCGTCACATCTTGAAAAAACGAATTAGCCAGTAAACAATGGAAATAATCATTACCGAGATCTTCTGGTGATATTTGATTCCCACCATGTGATGGATGAAGGAACCCTTCAGCCATCCACAGCCGAATTAAAACTTTCCTCTGAACGACCCAACCCTTTGGGAATAAAGAGCAATAGGAAAAACAAAGTTTCAAATGACAGGGTAATTTATCATAACTCAATTTTAATATTGACATGATTCGGGTTAATGCATCTATTGCGCTCAAACTACCATGGTCTCTGAATGACAACCAATTATGCTCAGTTTTATGCAAGCGCATAAGACTCCCAAGAAAGTTCGCCCCTAGTGGCAAACCACCACATTTTTTTGAAATTTCCTCTCCTATACATGCCATTTTTTGAGTCTCCAATGCTCCACCCAGACAAAATGCTTTGTTCTTCATAATAGACCAACAAACACTATCTGCTAACTCTTTTAGAATGTATGGTGGGGTAATATCTTGAACAATTGACGCGACTATGTTGCTACGTGTAGTGACTAAGACTTTACTCCCTTGAGCACCCGCAATTAGTGAACCCTTAAGTTTATCCCAGTCTTTTGCATCCTGATTACATAAATTATCGAGTACTAGTAAATATTTTCTGTCGCTCAGCACTTCTTTAAGTTTATTAACTAAGACCGTTTCATTTGATACATCATCACAGTATTTATTGGTGACTGACTCAATTATTTCTATTAAGATCTTTTTGATGTTAAAATCATCAGACAGATGCACCCAAAATAGTTCATGAAAGAAACTTGTTATTGAGTTATCATTGAAGACCATTTGAGCAAGTGTAGTTTTTCCTATTCCACCCATACCCACCATCGAGACGACAGAAAATCTCATGGAGGATGATGTTGATGATTCCTGGAGTGTAGTTAGCAGATTTATGATGGTTGACTTATCATTTTCTCTACCTAGAAAACTTGATTCGTCTACCAAGGATGAAACTAGTCGGTTTTGTTGCGCAGTTTCGTGATCAGAAGTGTCACAATCAGGGATAGAAATTAACTGATACTTTTTCATCTCACCAGAAATATCATCTAGCCGCTTGTTAATAATTTTTATTTGCTGATCCAGCTTGAAATTAAAGGCAACTGAGTTGGATGATGAAAAACATTGTTGTACCTTATCTCCTTCGCCACATAGTTCAATTTGACGCATGGCTTCATATGAAAACTCGTCCAGAACATCAACAGCATCATACGCAACAGCCTTGAGCCTTTGTAGCCAAAGCCTCACAACCTCAGATTCTCCTTGCTTGTTCTCAGCATCCATTGTTACAGCCGCTATCATCTCCAAAGTTCCTTTAAGTTTTTCCAGATCATCTTTGACACCCCAAGCCTCACTAATATGTTGGGAAACAACATAACTCAATTTTTTCAGTAATCCAGTTATACCGCTAACAAACAGGTCTTGGATTGGCATGATAGATAAGATCGAAGAATGATAATAATGAAAAGAATACTAATGAAAACTGATGGATGAGTAAACTCAGTTAAACAGAGAAAATGAGATCGAGAAAAGCTAGTAGAAAGTATAAAATCTCAGATTTGGTTTTGAAATTAGGGTTGTCATGAAATTAGAACAAGTCTAATCACAGCTGTAGAGATGAGTTCAATTATGATCTTTAAATTAAGGCCAAACGATTTGATGTCAGCGTTACCAAGGCTAAATTATTTCCAAATATTGTAAAATACGTGAGACGTGCCTACATGATCTTATTGATGCGACTCTGTCAGAGATTCAGCTAAGTAATGTAGTTTTCAATTTGATCAAAGACAACTTCAACATATTGTCACAGAAAATGATCACAAATAAGTGTAGTTTAGTTGGTAACAAATTATTCTGTCAGATTACAAGATTTCAACGAATCAATCATATCTTAAATTGGAGTTCAGCTGCTTAGGACTTGTTAAACTAGGATTAGTGGTTATCTGATTTCTGGGTTTGCATTGTGTGAGAGATGTCAGAGTATTACCTGCGACCAATTCCTTGTGATGGGTACTGACCACTCTATGTAATGGTACACTTGTAGAGATGGTTGCAGCCAACCCTGCTGAACATGTAGGCAAACAAGGTTAGGGATTCTGTATTTTTCACAAAAATCATTTCCAACCATGAAAAAATCACGAGAGCAGAATGTCTCCCAACACAATAAAGAAATGTAAATATGGATAGAATTCCTGTAACTGAGCTGCAACCCATAAAGATTTCACCGGATCACCTCCGTTCTTATTCTTATATAGCAATTATACGAACAAACACTGAAGCAGCAATGGACTAAGAAGGGAAAGGAAGAACTCTGTTAGCAATTCGTCTAACACTTCATAGGAAGCTATATAAAACTGAGGGGGATCCCTTTTATCTGCCCATACTTCAGCTAATCGAAAGATTGAACGGTTGAGATTGTGTGGTTGGAATATTCAAATGTTAGATGCTTTTGAAGTTTCCAAGCAGCGTTGTAATCGGGATTTTGGTTAGTCGGCCGGTCTGTGATTTGGGATAGGGAAATGTTGAATCTGGGTGTGAAAATTGTGATGACACTTCGACATACACGGGTTGTGTTATTTTTACAATTTTGGCACTGTAACTGTAGGACTGTAAGTAATGTATAAGATTTGAACCCAAACTAACGTACTGTTATCATGCGTCAAAAAGGTTGTTAAGAATGAAACCTATTCCCAGACATACCAGATTTTTTTGAGGCACACTAGATAATGCCAAAATAGGGTCACTAAATAAAAAACAACATCAACCCTCATCCACCATTTTTGATAATGGTATAACTACCCTTATATAATTAGTGTAAATGATTATGATTAGAATTGATTAATTATGAATTTTAAGGATTGATTAAATATTAAATTATTAGTGGTGAATTAGTAGAAAAATCAAATTTATGTGAGAGAGTTGGGATTTTTGAGAGGAATAAGAAGAAGTGAAGAAAAAAAGCTTGGGTGTTGACTTTTGAGATTTTTGTGATTAGAAGTGACCAAAATGTGTGATTCAAATCAGAGGTAAACTTCTATCGAGGTTTAATTTCCTTTTATAAGTTGAATCTGCCAAAAAATTGAATTTTTAGAACCCAGATCTGCTGACCGGATGAACAGTTCGGCTCAAAAAGTTATCAGCCGAACTTCACTCAGAAACTGAATCATCCACTAGGTTCGGCTTGAAAAATTGAGGTTCGGCTGGAAAACTGAGGTTCGGCTGGACAATTGAGGTTCGGCTGAAAATATTGTAAAGTCGCATTAGCCGAACGTAGTGTTTCTCTAAATCATACACTAAGTTCGGCTCAAAATTGATACTGCAAGATCAGCCGAACTGATCTTCTGAAAACCCTAATTTCATCTTTGAAATCATATTCTACCGATCTAACAAAATAAAATCAATCAAAAACAAGATGGGTTTGTTACGCATACATTCTAAAATACATCTAAGAGCAATTAAGATTTGGATTTCGCATTCCAACATCGCTCACTTCGATTCGTTTTCCTTTGTTTGATTAATTTCTTTATTGAATTGGAGTCCTAGATGTTTAAGTTTAAAGTTTATTTTGATTTTTAATTTTAGGTTTTTGAGGATAAGGGAACTATGACAAATTGAAATTATTTAGGGATATATAGGTAATTACACTACCTTTAAACACCCCTTATAAACCCACCCTATATAATATAATGGATGAGTATGCCTCAAAAAAAGAATGAGTATGCCTCAAAATAGGTTTCTTAAGAATAGCAGAAGCAGCATCAGCTTGGTAAGGATCGAAGGCCCAATAAATGCCTAGTAAATGCACTCTGTAGGATGTCAAATGCCCAGTAACCTTATGGAGTAAAAAGTCACAAGGCCGAAGATGAGATGGAGCCGAGGGCCAGCTTCTTTGAAGTAAATTTTGCAAGAAAGAGGTAAAATGTAAGAAACATCGTTCGGGGCATACCCAAAAATTTTGAAGCACATAAAATAGGACAAAACCGGGATGTTAAATAGTGTTTCGACAGTGCCCTTTATCTAGCCATTTTTCATAATGGCAAAAATCCCCTTATTATTCATATTTTTTAATTATTTTTAAATTTTCATCTTTTGGTTTACAAAATATTTTCTTAAAAGAATTTTTTTTTTAATTTAATTTTTACCTTTTTTTAAAAAAGAAAGTTGTTAAATTTTTCTTATTTACAAACCCAAGTTCGGCTTGCAAGTGATATGCCGTACCTAAGCTTTTTCAAAATATACGTAGGTTCGGCTGATAAAATGTCAGCCGAACTTGTGTTTTGTCAAAACATACCTAGGTTCGGCATATTCGATAAAAAAATAGGGCATCCGAACTTAATATTTTCTTCATAAAGTGAACTTCGGCTAACATCTTCATGTTTAATTATCAGCCGAACTGACTTTTAGGATGCAAAAAAAAAAGAAGTTCGGCTAATAATTTGATTTTATTGTTAGCCGAATTTTTCTCTATAATTATCGTAAAAAAAAATTCCATGCAATAAGAAAAGAAAAAAAAGAAGAAAATTTTTTTCCAAAATTTTCAAAAAGTAAAAAAGTTTTAAATTTTAAATTTTAAAAAACAACTAAACTAAAAAAGTTAATATTAAAAATTTATTAATCAATCAAAGATATTTAAGTAACTTAACCACTCATTGGACACCTATTATCACCCAACACTAGTTAGGGTCATCCATATGTAGGGGTGTAAATTCGGGCAGGCCAGACTTAATATTTATGAGCCCGTAAACAATTTCAGGCCGGGCAGGCCGGGCAAAAGTAGATAATTTGCTACCCAAAAACCGCCCAAAGCCCGCTTTTTATACGGGCAGGCCAGATCGGGCCGGACATGCCACTATTTTTTTTTCAGTTTAAATTTTTAAATGAACGATATTAAATTTATTTACTTTTAATACGATATCCTTTCCTTTCTAACATTGCATACCGTAAGTGATAGTATTATTTTATATTTAAATTACAATGACAAATTTTAAATTTAGCCTATAATAATTAATTAATTAGAGTACAGTAAACTTTCTATAATAAGAAAATATATTACCATTAATGTTTTGAAAAGGTTAATTATAAGTAAAAATAACTGTATACTTTATTTTTCTTGACACAAAATTGACAATTATAAAATTGTAACGTTTAAGTCTTTTTAAGAGGATATTAAATGATTAATGGCACATAGAAGGCTTTCAGGCCGGGTACCAGGCCGGGTATCAGGCCGGGCATCATAATTAATTGCAAAGCCCGGGACCGCCCAATAAATTAATCCAGGCCAGGCCGGGTGGCTCATGACGGGTCATAACAGGCTTTGGGCTACTTCGGGTACAGGCGGGCTCGGGCGGGTACAGGCAGGCTGAGTATTTTCGGGTATTACTTAC
Source organism: Papaver somniferum (assembly GCF_003573695.1). Classification (NCBI taxonomy): domain Eukaryota; kingdom Viridiplantae; phylum Streptophyta; class Magnoliopsida; order Ranunculales; family Papaveraceae; genus Papaver; species Papaver somniferum. The sequence goes on along the minus strand of NW_020619603.1, from coordinate 4,893,900 downwards.
ACCCTTATCCATATGTATGCCACAAAATTAATTTTGTGATATGTCCCAAATAATGGATCAAATGTAAATGTTGATAGCGAGCACATGACATGACTACCGTCAAAATAGGAGATTGCGTCAATTTTGTAACGAGCACATGGTATCTATCTAGTGAAGATATGATCGAGCTATTTATTATCAATGCAACTACATGTAGTGACATGTTCACTTTCATCGAAAATCCAACTGGTATATATTAAGAAAGCCATTCCATGCTATGTATGATGAGTAGAAAAGTCGGAGATTCATGGTTTTAAAGCTAGCTAGCAAATTATTCCTCTTATTGAGGTTGAAATGTTTATATATGCTAATTTAAAATTTTATCGTTAATTAATTTGTAAAAGAACATCTAATATTTAAATATCGAAATTTGTGTTTGGTGATTATTAATCTCGAGGTATTCAACATTAGTTTTTAGGAACTTGTAAATTTCGGTCATTTCTTTATTATCTTCCTCGTACACTCCCTCCCAGTTCCACTCTGCTGCCGGTGAGGGAGCTAAGGATTATCACATCAAAAAAAACAAACAGAGATCTAAGGATCAAACTCACCAGTAACGACGCCATTTGTGAGGACAATAGCGAAGATACGTAGCTGGATGACTTTAGTTTGCCCTGCCTATACATGACGGGATGTTAAAAGAATTGTCACCCGATAAAAGGAATTTATAATTCCTAGGGGATAAATATTTTTTTGGATGACATTAGTTTGCCCTGCTGTAGATGTTTTAGAGAGGATGAACAAAGACTTAAAAATAATGCAACCAGCAAACAACAACGTTACTAAACCGAGCTCAACGCAAGTACATAGAACATATATAATCCAAGAAAGGAAACTTTACTGTTTAATTAATTAATTGAAGAAAAAAAGGGGAATACATGAAACTTGAATCACCAAAAGAAGGAAAAAAGAAAAACAAGAAGAAAATGCGCATGATGCTGAAAATCAAGAAAAGAAAACGCATATAGCACCAGGGGAACAATGCGGGTGCTAATTATTAAAAATAGAAAATGCAGATAGCTTTACTGTGACCGCGAGGTGAAGTAAGGGTCAACAGAATTCTCTCCATTGCTAATTACTACTTCCAGTACGTACTGTTACTACCCGAAGCGAGCCTTCAAGGCGTCAGCCGCGTCCTTTGCTTTCTGCATGGCATCATTAATACTAGGGCCTGCAAATAATGTACATAAATTATCAATAATTGTTTTCAACCCACCTTATTATCCCACGGTCAATCCCACCATGACGTGGCATGACTTTTCCTACATTTTATCTTTCTTCTTCCTAATTGAGATGGCATGTTCAGTGTTTTACAGACTAATGGAGTTTTTGGCTCTGTTATTCAATCTTTGTATCTTTCTTCAGTCAATCCCTTATGGCATATGTTTTTTGGTGGCCTTCTTTTAACTCTGTTTCAATTTCATAAACTAAAGTCTAATCTCAATTTTTGTCTAGTTTTTTCAATGTTTTTTAGCTAATAAATATGAAATCGGATCCACTGAAGCTAGATGTACCACTGTTCATTGGTTTGTCTTGATCTAGCTCTCATAGCGGGACACAAGTAACAAATGTTGCCTCATACGTGCACTACCCATCTAGACATGCATTACTGGCATCTTTTCACCACCACAATCCCTTCACCTTCTTCACAAATTCACTTTTAAAACACAGATTATTTACACTAATTAAAATGTCAAAATTCAGCAGACCATGATCATAATAATCAAAACATTCCACCAAAATCAATAAAAATTCAACCTTTCATCAAATTATATACTAAACCAGATCAAATTGCCAAATTGACAAAAATGAAGAAAAATCTCAAAAGGTCAAAGAAACAACTGAAGAATGTTTCAAAGACATTAAAGTTTCTTCCTTTTTCATACTAAATTCACAATATTAAACAAAATCTTCTCAAAATCAAGGAACACCATGTCTTAGATGATTGAGATATCATCGTTCCAGTAAGAAAACATATAGACTTGATACCAGGTTGTTATTTTCTATCTCCCAATTGATTTCGACTTATTGTTTTGTAATTGATAACAAGTTTTTATTATAGACTAGACTTCGATAGAAGACTAATTGGACGTGGAGAAGTGAACGAATGAGCTAAATGAATAGGATGTTTAAATCATCCTTACCCTGTACTCAGTTTCAGAAGAACTTCTATGGACGACAGGGCATCCAATGATCCAAGTCATAACTGAATACCATTGATGGTGGAACTAATACTTCCTTTCCCATAATCAAAGTTTAACATGTAAAGAGCTTGTTTCCATCACTAACAATTTCAATGAAAAATTTAATTTGTTTAAAGATTGGTTTAGTCTTGTGTACTAGTCACACCCAGAAAATAGTAAAAAGTCACGTCAGTTTAGAGAGAGAAAAATCAAAAGATAGAAAAGTCTAGCCACGTCATAGTGGGATTGACCGTGGGACAATATGGTGGGCTGAACAGAATTACTGATAAATTATTGTAAAAAAAAATTTATTAGTGCCTGAATTTCATAGATTTAATAATGGAAAAAAAAATTCTAACCCAAAATATATTTTTCTATGCATATTAAGAAATATGAATCTACCGATAAGTTTAACATATACAAAAAAAAATCCGAAATTAATTATAGTGCTACAAAAATAAAGGTGGAGATAAAATACTTACTCCGCCAGGTCCAGGCATCTGCGGTGGAGAAAATCATCATAATGAGAATAAGAAGAAGCGCCACAGAGAAAATATTATTGCTGATGGAAAAACCTTTCTCCATTTTGGATAAACTCTGAGTTTGATTAGAGTTCTCAGGATTTTATTTCCTTTAAAAAGAAAGAAAGAGAGAAAGAAAGAAAGAAAGAAAGAAGGAGACAAAGACAAAGAAAGAGCTTGAATTATGAGATGGCTCTATGCAAAACGATGCTCAATTTATAGCAGCATCATTACACTACTCCGCAAATGAAAATCTGGTAATTAAATGTCAAGTTGTAGATGCATTAAATGTCAGGTTGTAGTTTGATAATTCGTAGCACCATCATTCCATAGACATGACACAGTACAGTTACTCTTCATTTTAATAAACAAGGTCATGCTGGACGGAATCCGCAAAAAGAGATCTGGTAATTAAATGGCACGTTGTAGATGTCTTACTCATGTATAATTTAAGCTTACTACTTAAAATTATCCGGGAAACGATTAATTCGCATATTCATTAGGACACTTTTCCAACCCGGGACACAATTTTCCGTTGTTTCGGTTTGAGTTAAGAATAATTCGGAAGGGCAGATTAGAGCTTCTCCAATGGTCATGTGGTCAGTTTCACCCGTGGCAACATGGGAAGACATTTTTTACCATATATTACGGTTAACTTTCCACAACATGAAGAATAAATAAAATCAATCTCCAACCCTTCAATTTTTCCACTTCTTCGTTGCCTAATTTGTATTTACCAAAGCATAAGCCGACACGTGGCCGTAGGAAGGCGCGGGAATCTGGTGAAAAGATCTTACTTCAAGCCCCAAAATTCGTCGTCAGGGACTTGTCAAATCAAGTCAGAATTATCCTTATCCACATGGCAGCGAAGTAAAGTTTGGGACGAGGTAACTCTCCAAAGGGGACGAAGAGCGCGAAAGGAATCAGATGTCCATTACGAAATAACCACGAAATAATGTGACTTGGCTTGGAAGAAAATCTACCCCGCGAAGTACATAAATTATCGAGCAAGAAATGGGACAGGTGTCCCGACAAGACCACGTGAAGTCAGCGAAAGGTGGGGAAAAACTTTATGGAATATGCTCCGGGAGAAGCATAAAGTAACCTCGGCGAGATGATATGAGTTGTATGCCAATAAGGTTGATTAGGCCTATAAATAAGAGACCTTTGGACAATGTAAATGAGAGAGATCTTTTGGAGAGGGAAAGGTATAGCATAGGAGAGAGAGAGTTAGAGTTTCCTTGTAATTCATAGGCTGGGAGAACGGATTAGGGTTTCCTTGTAACCCGCGAGTGTAATTTGTATTTCGCCTGAGATTAATAAAGAAGTTTAAGTTCTAGTGTTTATTATGTCTTAGATCATGCATATTCTCCATTTGGGTGTGTTGCTGGATTTCCAGTAATCACATTTTGGCGCTAGAAACAGGGACGAATTTTGGAACAGGTAAACGATGAAGAGAAAGGTGAGGAAAACGAAATCACAAACGGTGTTGAGAAGGAGTAAACGATTGGAGGCTCGGGATCAGGAGGTAAAGAACGATATATTGGTAAAGGACGAAAGACGAAGGACCATGATACAAGGGAAACGCATATCGAAAGTGAAAGTCGTAACTGTGGAGAAACGCAGATCGAAAGAGAAAGACGGGAATGTGGAGAAACCTGGTCGGATTGTGAAAGCCGGGACTACCGAGGAAAAGAAAACGAACTAAGAAAAGGCGGAGGCAAACGACAACGAGGAGGATGAGGTATCGGAAGAACTGGGTGAAACCCCTAATCAAGAGGAAGAAGACTAGATGATGCATGAGGAACGTGAGCGAGAAATGACTGATGAGGCCATGTGGGAAGTAAACAATGAAGCGGAGGAAACCACGGCGTTATCTCAAAGGAATATCCGGAACGAAATAAATCAGGAGGTATATGAACAGGGGGTGATGGAGTTGCTAGAAGGGTATCATAGAGAAAGAGAATTAAGGAGGCTATTAGAAGAGGAGAGACGGGAAAATCGCGAGCTAAGGTACGAGGAAAGGAGAAAACGTGAGGAGGAAAGCAAACGCGTCAAAACAGAAGTAAACATTGACGAAATAAGAAGGAGAACTATAGATCACGAGATCTTATGCGAGCTACAAAGCTTAAAGATGCAAGTCGGAAGTTCACAAAAAAGCGACGAGGAAAGAAGAAGATCCAGACGAAAAGATCCACGAGGAGATGGAGGAGGGAGGCATAAGCTGAAAAATAAAGGGCATATCGGACAAGAATCGACGGCCTAGACGAAGTTAAAATTTCCAGAACTTAACACAACTTTGGAGAAAGTATGGGAGGAGGTGATATTAATCGAAGAGATATCAGCACCACCAAATCTGGGGAGAGAACCAGTCCCGGGAAGCAAGAGTCATGAATTTTGCAGGTATCATCGTTTCCACGGACACCATACTAACAGCTGCAGGAGTGTAAGGAAGATCATACACCGGCTTATCAAACAAGGGAAACTCGCGCACTACATTGATCGAAAGGAGACATCGATGATTAATTTTCACAACAAGCAAGCAAAGGAAAGGCGAGAAAGGAGACGATTAGGCTGGAAATTTATAGCGCATTCCAGGAGAAGTTTCCAAGATTTTGAACATAATGTACTCTCAAGAGTGTACAAGGTGGATCGCAAAGGTAATGAGATAATGAACTCCCCGAAGGAAGAACCATTAGAAGGCTGGCAAAAGAGAGAAATATCCTTTTCGGCGAACGACATGCCAGAAGGAGAAATCCAACATATGAATTCACTAGTCGTTAGCCTAGTTGTGGCCCAGATTGCATCCCAGGAAAAGGTCAGCAAAATAAGGAGATGACTTGGGCGGTGGACAAAGTATTTATAGACATGGGAAGCTCAGTGGACGTCCTCTTTTACCATACCTGTAGAGCTCTGGGGTATGAGGAATCTGACTTGTTACCTTCTGCATATACGCTGTACGGATTCAATGGAGTGGAGACCAGGCCAAAGGGAGAGATATGCTTGAAAATATTAGCGGGAGAGTCGGAAACAAAGGTTACTCTACTGTGGTAGATGTGGAGTCGCCATATAACGCTCTTATAGGTATACCATGGGTGCATGGAATAAAAGGAGCTGCGTCCACTTATCACCAAATGATATGGTTCCCAATGCCAAGTGGAATCGGCGAAATACGAGGAAACAGCGAAGAAGCCGAGAACTGCGACAAGAAAGATGATGATATTTACGAGAGTAAAGTAAAAAGGAAGAAGGAACGGAAGAGGAAGGTACTGGAGCTGAAGAAGGATGACGAATTACGGGTATACCTGGCAAAGGCTAAAGAAAGGTGGGAAATACCTAGAGAGGTACCAGAAAAGGAGGGAGAACCCGCGAAGCCCAAAAAGAACCAACCCTGTTGGGAGAGCCAACCTTGAATTTCGCCGCAGTCGAGCCGAAGAAAGACATAAATCTAGGAACGGAAGACGAACCAAAAATCATAAAATAGGGACGAAAATGGATGAGGAAGAAGAAAGAAGGTTGGTGGAACTATTAACAAAATATGGAGACATATTTGCATGGAGCATGGAGGAAATGCCAGGCATCAATCTGTGTGTTGCGTGCCATCGATTGAAACTAGACCCAACAATCAAGCCAGTAAGACAACGGATAAGGAAGATAGTGACGACCTATCATGAGCAAATTGACAAGGAAGTTCAGAAGATGATGAAGGCAGACATCATAAAGCCAGCGAAATATCCAGATTGGATTGCGAATATGGTAATTGTACCGAAGAAGAACAATGGAATAAGAATCTGTATTGATTTCATTGATCTAAACACCTCTTCTCCCAAGGATAATTTCCCTTTACCAAATATCCCTCAGATGGTGGAAGCAGCGTCCGGGTACAAAAGGTTATCATCCTTGGACGGGTATTGTGGATACAATCAAATACCTTTTTCCGAGGAAGACTAGGAGCACACAGCTTTCTTCGCTCCTAGGGGGTTATACTGCTACACGAGAATGCCATTTGGATTGAAAAATGCAAGGGCTACATACCAGCGAATGGTGGAGAAGGTATTCGCAAGATGGGTACACACAACGTTGGAAGTCTATGTAGAAGACATGTTGGTCAAAACCATAGACTTCGGAGATCATGTGGAAGACCTGAAAGTGATCTTCGATCATATGAGGAGATACAAGATGAAAGTCAATCCGTTGAAGTGCATTTTCGGGGTAGAATCAGCAAAATTCTTAGGCCATATAGTTTCTCGAAAGGGAATAGAGGTGGACCCTACAAAGGTACATGCGATACTAGAAATGCCATCACCAGCTACTGTAAAAGATGTGCAAAACTTAAATGGGAAGCTCGCGGCACTGGGAAGGTTCATATCGCGGTCATCTGATAAATGTAAACACTTCTTTGACATTTTAAAGAAGGGAGCAAAATTCGCGTGGACACAAGAATGTGAAGAATCCCTGAAGGGAATAAAGGAACACCTAATCAAGTTATCAATCCTGCAAAATACGGAACCATGGGAGGAGTTGTTACTCTATCTCGCATCCACACCCAATGCTATTAGTGCAGTCCTACTCAGGAATGACGGAGGAGTAGAAAAACCCATATTCTACGTAAGTAAAACCTTTAATTCCGCAGAAATAAATTACCCTAAGATCAAAAAACTGATATTGACGTTATTCTATGCATCACGAAAATTGCGGACTTATTTCCAAACCCACAAAATCAAAGTCCTCACAAGGATACCCATAGAGTCAGTCTTGAAACATTCCCAAAGGGTTGGCAGAGTAGAGAGGTGGAACACTCACATCAACCATTTCGGGTTGAAGTACGAAGTACAAACTACCACGAAATCGCATACAATAGCACAGTTTCTCGCTGAAATTCCTTCGGAAGAAGATGGGAGTGCGGAAGACATGATGGAGACGGACGAAAGCCGACCGGATCCAAGGGATCTGTTAAGGCAAATTCATCCAAGGAGATGGGAAATCTTCGTTGATGGGGCGTCTAATAGCTGTGGAGGGGGTGTAGGAATAGTATTCACCTCGCCTGCAGGCGAGCGAATAGTATTTTGTTTTCGTCTGGAATACAAAGCCACGAATAATGAAACCGAGTATGAGGAAGTAATACAGGCTCTGAGAATTGCAATCGAAATGGAATTGGACGAAGTACGAATTACTAGTGACTCACAACTATTAGTTCGTTAGATTGAAGGAGTGTATAATACAGTCGATCTAGTGATGAAGAAATATCAGCAGCTCATGCAAGACTATTCGGCGAAAATACGAAGTATCATATGGAGAAACATAAATAGAGATAACAATCGACATGCAGATGCATTATCCTTCATAACTTCCATGATTGAGAATCCAAAAATCGGGCATATTGTGATTCAGCGGTTGATGCAGCCTTCAGTAAGAAGAGAAGAAAGAACTTCAGGTAATGACGGTGGAAGGGGAGAAATCAGAAATGAGCAAAGAGGATTGGAGAACACCCATCTACATCTACTTGATGAAAGGATACATGCCATGAGATAGACAAGAGGCAAACAAAATCAAAAGCAAATCCACGAATTACGAGGTGCGAGAAGGGATCCTTTATAGGCGATCATTCTTGGGTCCACTGATGAGGTTCTTGTCGCAGGAGGAAGGGATTGAAATTATGAAATCAATTCATTATGGGGACGCTGGAAACCACAGCGGAACCAGATCACTAGCTTATAAGACCCGAACACAGGGTTACTTTTGGCCCTACATGTATAAAGATGCGAAAGACATTTCTATGAGGTGTGAGGCGTTTCAAAGGTTCGGCAAAAGGATACATGCACCAGCCACAAGCTTGAACTCAGTATTGAGTGTGTGGCCATTCGTCTTGTGGGGAATAGATATCGTGGGACCCTTTGTCACGGGGACGAAGCAAAGAAGGTATTTGATTGTAGCAACAGACTACTTCACAAAGTGGGTAGAGGCAAAGGCTGTGCAACATACAAAAGACGGGGATATATATGATTTTATCCTTGAACACATCATTTGTAGATTTGGTATACCAGTCCTGATTGTTTAGGACAATGGAAAGCAGTTCGAAGGGGAGAATGTGAAGATGTTGTTCAACGCCTTTAAGATTCAATCCGGGAAATCTACTCCATTATATCCCCAGAGTAATGGGAAGGCAGAGGCTACAAATAAAACGGTGGCGTCCACGTTGAAAAAAAAGCTGTAAGGGCATCATAAAGGATGGTGTGAGCAGATATCGAACGTAATATGGTCATATAGAACCACAAGGCGAGAAGCAACAAAAGTATCACCGTTCTGTCTAACGTACGGAGTAGAGGCAGTGCTACCAGCAGAATTCATCCTGACCACAACAAGGAGAGAGGCATGGGAAAAGGATTAAACACGGACTTAATTCTTGCAAAATTGGACGATCTCGAGTAAAATAGAGAAATTGCGTTACAACATATGACGAACTACCACCAGAGGCTATCGAGAGAATATAATAAAAGGGTAAAACCGAGAAGCTTCGTCCCGGGAGAGCTGGTGCTACGAGAAATACCACCTTATCATCGAGGACCAGGAGGAAAGCTAGAACCCACTTGGGAGGGTCCATACATCGTAAAGAGGGTGGTTGGAAATGGGGCATATAAATTAGCAGACTGCGAAGGGAAGGATACTGACAAAGAAGGGAAGATAATTTACGGAGAAGTAGAATGACAAGATAGAAGGCTATATCATCCTTGGAACCCTATTTACATTAAGAAATATTATCCCTAAATGTAAGAAGCGAATAGAACTTATCAATAAAATATTTCTACATTGTTATACAAATGGATCCATTTACACGAGAAGATAAGACCTCAAGATTAGGAGGCAAATAATGAATATGAAATAAAAAGTTTTTATGGAAACTTAAAACCTTCGCCTAGGAAGGATGGGAACCCACGGCATGCACCCTAGTTCGCATGAAAATGCAAGAGGCAAATACCTAACGCATGTCGTGGACAACTCTTAGACAGAAATCTAGGGGCAATGATAAGACCTATCCACTGAGGGCCCATTTTATGATGGCCTTCGGTAAGGGGTGCAGAAATATTACCAAGGCGCCGACGTATTCGGTTGAGCTGCGGGCGCCTGGGACGTCTGGAGAGTTACCTTCCATGTCCGTCTGGCAAGTCTTGGCTACGATGCACTCGATCCCAAAGAAACCCCACTTAGGGTGTGACTTCGTAACTCCGAGCCTTATCGGCGAAGAGGATAAGAAGTCGCGAAAACAACTGAATGTCGTAATAACCGGATGGGAGGGGACCAACATGCATGTTAGGGTTAACCTCCTTGAAGGGGCACTCAGGGGGAATATAAAGGGATGGCACCCTCCAGATTAGGGAGCTGTGTGACCAAAAAAGACGGCAATGTCATGGGGATGCTATTCATGGGAATAGATAGGCCTGTCATATTGTCGCAAAGAGAAAACTTATCAAAAATGTGAAGGCGAGGTTGATGGATTGTTATTCCCAAAAATAACAAGCGCCTGAAACTTCTCCGAAGAAATACCCTTCATAGTAGGGTGAGGTGCAATAAGACCTTAACTAGGAGGCGCATTAAGTCCTCATAAATAAGAAAATAAAAGGTAAACAAAAAATAAACGTACACACCGGAGTGGCGTACGTATGACGAGCGTAACCAAAATACTCTCGTCTTGATCGGACAAAGCTCAATAAGAACAAGAGGCAAGTATATACTTTTTATATTTTTTGTCCTTTTTTAGCATTCTACTCTCAAGACTACGAAGTGCTTAAGGCATAATTTAAAAGCTAAGAGACAAGACATCAGAGAAAGGAGCACGAAGGAAAAGAGCGAAGTCGAAGGCATATTTTTACAACTAGAACACAAGTATATACTTGGGGTGAAAAGATTAAAGGCGGAAACAGCAGTTCTAATTGAAAAAATAGCAAGATCATAATATACATATAGGATTGAAGTTTATATACATAAGCGAAGAATACAAGAGTAAAAGACCGAATTCTCTAATCATCATCTCCATCAGCCTCGTCATCTTCATCAGACTCTGTGCATTCGTCGGAAGAAAGGATTGGTTCGTGGATGGTAGGCTCCGGTTCGGGTTCGTCTTATGAAAATACCTCAAGCTCCAGGGGAACGCGAGGAATATTCCCTGAGTCGCAGAATTCATTAAAGAGCCTGACCTTTTCATCTTGGGAATTTCGACGAAGCTTCTTTGCAAGTAAAACTGCGTCCTTCACCATCTTGTCAAGATCCTCGTTTAAGCCACGGACATCTTCTTGAAGATAAGAGACTTAGTCCTTAAGCTTTTGCTCATAACCTGAGATGAAGAAAGATAAGTAAGTATGCTATCTGGAAATCTAAGGAAAAATCAAATGGCTAAGAAAGGTAAACTTACGACGAAGAGCAGACGAGATGTTTTTCTCCTCAGCAAGTTTCGGTTCTAACTGAGCGATACGAGCACTCTAGCGAACAATAAGGTCCCGACCCTCGTGAAGTTCCACGAGATGGGACATGTTGTGATTATGTCCCTAAGGAGGCGGATAAGAAAGAAATGAGTAAGGTAATGTTGTTAAGGCAAATAAGAAATAAATCGGCCGTCACACTTACCAAACACAGCAGGGCAGGATGTTGTTGAACGGAGAGATTCAAAGAAGCATTCTGGATAAATCCTTGATCGGCATCTAGAAAGGAATCAAAGCTCAAGGAGGTCAAGGATTCAGCAGCTGCGGATCTCAAGGAGGAGTTCGAACGAGTTGTCACGAAGATATCCCGAAGGAATTTCATATCAGGAAGATATGTTGGGTCTTTAGAATCATCAACGTGAGGGCGAGAGGAGATAGGAGGAGGGTGTGATGGTCCTGAAAGATGAACTTGATATAGCCTGTCTACGTCCAATGTACGAGAATGATGTTGAGAAGGCTCCCTGACACGAAGAGAGGTTGAAGGGTCATCCTAAAAACCACAAAGTTAGTAGATGAATCAAAGGGGAAAAGGCAAGCCGCGAAATAGGGACGAACCTGAGCGGAGAAGGAGGAAACCTTTGAGCGATCACGCTTTCTTATGTTTGTAGCACGGCCCGCTGCAACTCGAGATTCCTCCCTCTGCGAAGTGAAAGATTAGGAGTTGGATTAAGAAATTGCGAAGACATGACTCGCGAGATATAAACCTGAGCTGGAGGTGGCTTCTTGGTGCGGTCCTTTATCATGCCAGGAGGTGGGAAGGAATACTAAGGAAAAAGCAAAGGGTGTTAGAGGGGTATAAGGTAAATAAAGGGAAAATTGAATAAAAAGTCGAACTTACCCCAGGGGGCATCTTGGGCCAATTAAACCGACCTGGTTCGTATTCGGCGAGGTAGGCATGCTCCGGAAGAGGACCGGAACGAGGCACACCATTCTCGTCTAAGCCCCACACGAAGGGACCTTCGATCACCAGAGGATACATCATCCAATTTTCGTCGTTAGATAAGCGAAGAACCTGTTCCTCTTTTCACCAGAAATATCGACATCCAAAAGTAGTGCCTTGGATGCATCAGCCAAGATCTTACGGGTAAACTTCACACCCCACTCTTGGTACGATCTTGTGGACAAATACTGGACGAGGTAATTTTTCAGAAAAGATTCGAGGTTATAATCAGCCGAAGGAAAGTCCGACCCTAATTCGGGAATCTGAGAAGGAGGGCCATTTGATCTTCGAACAAATTCGTTAGCCAAGCGAATAGCGTTCCCACTTAGCTGATAAACACCAGGGCGAAGGCGAGCTAAAATCTCAAGGAATAGAGGATTCTTGGGATCATATAGGGGAAAGGAAAGCCCTGCTCTTAGTTGTCCAATGGTGACAATCATCCTCGATGAAGTACAGGTTTCAGCCTGTATCCACCGGTAGTTTAATTCCATCGAATCAGTAGCAGTGATGGGAGGAGTAACATAGGAATCGATTTCGGGAAATAGGGTGATTCCTACCGTATTAAGGTCGGTCTTAAACTCTTCATAGGTTCAGGATGTGGTTGGAGGAGGAATCTTTCTGGGAGCCATTAAAAATAGAAGAACAGAGTTTACCGGAGATAAGAGGGGAAAGGAGGAGAAGACTAAAGTCTCAGATAGATGAGAAGAAGGAGTATTTATACCAGATGACTGGTCAAAACGACCCACGATTGAAGATTATGAATCGGTAATCGACGGTTACGAGGAAAAGAGCACCACGTGGAAGACGAAAAAAGGGAGGGAAGGCGGTTATCAAACTCCAGACTGTTCTTATTCTCCTCTCTTTATGATCGAGCATAATAAGAAAAGGTAAAATGTAGTTACCAAAGCATAAGCCGACACGTGGCCATAGGAAGGCACGGGAATCTGGTGAAAAGATCTTACTTCAAGCCCCGAGATTCGTCGTGAGGGACTTGTCAAATCAAGTCAGAATTATCTTTATCCACACGACAGCGAAGTAAAGTTTGGGACGAGGTAACTCGCCAAAGGGGACGAAGAGCGCGAAAGGAATCAGATGTTCATTACGAAATAACCACGAAATAATGTGACTTGGCTTGGAAGAAAAGCTACCCCCGCGAAGTAGATAAATTATCGAGCAAGAAATGGGACAGGTGTCCCGACAAGACCACGTGAAGTCAGCGAAAGGTGGGAAAAAACTTTATGGAATATGCTCCAGGCGAAGCATAAAGTAACCTCGGCGAGATGATATGAGTTGTATGCCACTAAGGTTGCTTAGGCCTATAAATAAGAGACCTTTGGACAATGTAAAGGAGAGAGATCTTTTGGAGAGGGAAAGATCTAGCATAGGAGAGAGAGAGTTAGGGTTTCCTTGTAATTCATAGGCTGGGAGAAGGGATTAGAGTTTCCTTATAACCTACGAGTGTAACTTGTATTTCGCCTGAGATTAATAAAGAAGTTTAAGTTCTAGTGTTTATTATGTCTTAGATCCTGCATATTCTCCATTTAGATGTATTGCTGGATTTCCACTAATCACATAATTGTCCTCTTGCTTTTAGACCGTTCTAAAAAAATTTATTTGATATTATCAGAATATACATCCATCCATTATTTTGTCGTTGGTCCGTAGTAATACGCAAAACAATGGAGTTACTGTAGCTGCTCCTATTCAATCATCATCGACCTTAGAGATAAAAAACTAATGTGGACTTCTAAAACATAAAATTACAAAAACATGGTTGTGAATAATTATTCTTTGATTATCACTGTTTTCTTGATTGTTTTTAATTCTTTGATTATCATATTTTTGTGAATAATAGCCTCACTGATCAAATGGAACTCTTGATTTTTCTACGTCAATTTCCAAAGCCTAATCAACAAAGCCTGATCAACAACCCAAGGTATGACCCTATCTTTCTGTTTTTTCTTGTTCCCCGTAATCAAGAATTTGTTTGCTTTCAGTTTACACATTTCAATTGTTCTAACGAAGGAAGATGAAGGGGAGAAAAGAAGTATCGTTCTGAAAAAATAGTGAGAAGAAAAAAAGAAATCGGTGAAACATTGAAAATTAGAACTTTAATTTGATGATTAAAAATCGCTTTTAATGAATTAATTGTAATTTTATCTTAAATTGTGATGACTAGGATGGATACACATCCTCTTGGTGAACCTCTAAAACAAGAGGTTCTCATAGAGGATATCTATGTAGAATCATGTCATGTCATCTATGCATTGGTCAAAGAAGTTAGGGTTGGAGAAGGATTTTACAAAATTTGGAAGTGTATCCTCCGTGGATGAAAACATTTTCCTCCACACACATTCCATTGGAGAAGCTCTTACTCGTAATATTAATTTGTTATGAAAAGAGAAAATGAGGATGCAAACTGACACCCTCATGAGAGACTTGCTTTAGCAATTAGACGAACAGTTCGCGAATCACTCGGGAAAGATTAATTCACGTATTATTAAGGCACATTTTCAACCTCGGACACAATTTGCATTTTTTCGTTGTTTTCGTTTAGGTCACGAATCATTCGGAAAAGCGAATTAGTCTGCTGAACAATTCGCATTTAAGTCACAATTCGCAATTAATCTGAAGAGTCTTCATGGTCTCAATGGTTACAGCAGCCAACTGATAGCTACACAATGCTAAATGCATACACAGTGAACTCTCACACATTCTCAAGTTTGAGCTCTGAGAGCTTCCTATGGGATGAACAAACTCAGTGTTTGTTCATTTTGCTCCCACTATGGCATGAACAAACATGAAAAATGGATGTCCAAATCATCAAATCTGTTGCTTTGAACATTGAATCGTAACATCCAGCGCGCGTCTGTGTAAAAACGGGCGGCATTGCTTCCTACGCTGGCGTCCGAAGAAATAACGCCCGCGTCAGCGCACGTCTTCATGTATAACGTCGGAGTCTGTATCAATAACGCTAGCGTCAGTCACTATGGCGCCAACGGCTCAATCTGAACGGCTGCAGAACCCTTTGATCCAACGGCTACATTTTTTTTTGAAATCTATAAATATTCCTCATTTCAACTCTAAATTCACATATTCTTCCCTCTCAAATCATCTACAAAAATGCCTCGCAGAGTTCGTTCTGTTAGATTCACTAAAGAAGAGGATTTAGCTATTTGTAGAGCCTACGTTTTTCAAACATAAGATGTTGCCGCTGATGTTGCTACCTGTAGGAATGTATCACAATCAACGTTCTGGCAGAAAGTTTGTGAAATGTTCGCTGCTAAAACGATGAACATTAATAGGCATGATTCTCAGGGATTGGCGCATCGTTTTAGTGTAATTAGTTGTAATGTATCGGAGTTCATCGCTCAACTAATGGAGAATCACAAAAATAAGCTCAACGGTGAAGCCGGACATGAAATGGAACCCAGAACTCTAGCGATGTGGCCAGCATCTCACCGAGGTCGTCAGTTCGAATTCCATGTTTGTTTCAACATTTTTAGGGTGCTCATCAAATACAATCCTTACATCTCCCTAGGAATTCCACCACCCGCCGAGAACTGACGCCGCCTATGTAGTAGTTGTTTTAACTAATGTATTTCTTTTATTCTCATGTATGGTGTGGTTGTTCAATGCAGTATGTTTTTATTTATGAAATTGATGGTGTTATGTTTAATTGAGGAAAAATTTAAAATACTTGATATTGATGGTTTTAGATAATCGTAATACCACAAAATAAACAACAAATTAATACCATAGTGTATCGATTTGTCCTACAACATCAATCAGCCCACTCCACCAAGAAACACCTGGGACATTCCCATAAATGCCTTCCATATGTGTCTTCTTCAGAAGAAGTCCGCAAATGCATAAAAGTCCTGCAACCGGGCTTTGAGCATGAACTGATTCTCTGTGGACATTGTTTGTATTCGTGATCTCCATATCCACAATGCTTGCAGTGTAATAACTCCTTCTTCAATTTGGCTTTAAGTTTGAAGTTAGTGTTGCAGTCTTTTCTTCTTCTTATTTTTTAATCTTCATAGCATCATCTAGCATATGTGGTTCCTCTGGACAATTGGGATCTTGATATTGCAAATACCTGAGATTTTCCGGTTGTGATTCAATCACCATTCTGATGCGTGAACAACCTTCCCGCGGACACTTTGAATAAATCCAAGGACATTGCATAAGACTGTGGTTATCCATGAAACACAATGGACAAACCTCTTTTGCTTCGACACATAATATTTGCTTCGCTTTGCCTTTAGAAAACATGGTGGATGATGAGAAAGAAATCGGTTGGTTTGGTTTAGAATAAAACCTAGTGATGTATTTATAATAGAAAATAGGCGTTGGTAATTCAAACGGGCGCACAAAGGAAAGTCGCGGGCGATTTTACTACAAACGCCAACGGCTAAATTTCCATTTCCAACTGCAAAATTTTCTTTCTCGACCTATAAATTTCATTCCTCCCATCTCCAAAATCACATCTTCTTCTTCTTCTTCTTTTTTCCTACATCTCTCCTCCTTTGCAGAGATGTCTGTTAGAAATCGTGGTCCCAAGTCTACTCAAGAAGAGGATATAACTCTATGCAAAGCATATTTCTTTCATAGGGTAATCACTGGTGTTGTTATTTCTCATGACAGTTCTTTTTGGGAGAATATTTTTTCATTGTTCGTCTCATTGACGGGAAACCCCGGAAACCGAGATGCTCGTCGATTGCGTGCTCGTTTTCATTCTATTAGGCTTGCAGTCCAGTCATTTCTTGCTCTGGTAACAGAAATTGATCGAGAAAACTTCAGCGATGTAACTGAAGATGAAGTGATCCAAACATCACTTGATAATTGGGAGGAAGCTCACGGTAAGCCTTTTCGCTACGAAGCGTGTTTCAGAATTCTAAAAGATGCTCCATCTCAAGCACATCATTACTGCACTCGAATAACGCTGCCGGAATTAACAATGGAAGAAGATGTTTCTCTTGTTCGATGTTTGTTACATCGCATGGTGAGACCAATGAACAATGACAATTTCTGGGAAAGAGGATTGGGACATTTTGTAGCATCGTGGAATGTAGCCATAAGAAACAGTAAGAGCCTAGAATTAAGAATAGCATTCATCATTAATGAAGTCAAAAATTATACGGAAGTATTGTGGATGGTTAATCGTAGCAATACTGGATTATCCAACGAAGAACTGGAAACCATCGCTCAGACCAAGTTTACCGAAGAAAGCAGGAGAGAGTTTAGGAATTTTGAATGCTATGAACTTTACAGAGAGAATGTCGCTGCATTTGCTGTAGTTTGATGTTTCTGTTGTGGTTTATTAAAATGTAGTTTGATGTTATTTGCAAGTTTAAATTGTAATAAATTTCACTTAATCTGAAGTGGAAATCTATTTTAAAATATAAACATTTTCATTCATTGATATTACTGCCAATTCTTTTACAAGATATAAACTTAGACAATAATAAAAACTTCAATAAAAATCAAGTACAAGTTTTGGCCTCCTGTTTATCTTCATTTGACGTATTTTCCATTCAACGCGCTCTTTGACAGTTTCATCTTTGTTTTTGAATTTTTTGTTGTTAACTTTCAAAACTGGAGCTCTTTTTTGCCTTTTAGCGGAACATTTTCTTGGAGCAACTTCTAAAACTTGCACTTCCCTTTTACAATTTTCAATCTTTTTAAAACTCCCACATATCTTAGAAGCAGCGCTTCAAGTTTTGCATCGCAAAAAAGTGTGATCGCCTTTTCAGCCATTTTAGAAGAGAAAATTCAAGTGAATTGTGGTGTGTAGGGCTGCACAAAACCGACCCAATCCACCAACCCAATCCGCACCCGCCGAAAAATACCCGCACCCGACCCAACCCTCCTAGGCGCGGGTCGACTATAGGTGACCATATCAAAACCCACCGTTTGTTGGGTCGGGTGCGGGTAGCAACTTCTGTCACCCGACCCAACCCGCTCACCCGCCTAGAATACCCTAACCCTTAGATTAGATCCCAATCGCTAATCCTAGCCGTTCAATGCTTATATATAATACAAAATTTTAACCTAACCCTATTCGCTTTTTTTGTTCATAGTTTCTATTATCTTCATCTCTTCTCCAGTCTTCTTCACTCCACCTCGGTACCACCTCATATCACCGTAAAGTTACACATACAGAAGCATCCCCAGCCTAATTAAATCTGAATAGAACCTCAACGATTATCGAACGAAGATGAAGAACAATCATCAACAAAGCATCTGAAGAACAGTCAGTCAGCTGAGAAGCACAACCACTTAACAAAGCTTAAGAGTAATCACCTAACAGGAACAAGATAAAGCCCAAGCCACGAAGTTATTGATTGACTATTTGATTGATTAATTTTGAAACGAAAAGGGTGAGTAACATTGAAATTAATAGAAGGATTTTTGTTTTCCTTTCTGAATAGAGGGTTTTATCGTTTTCTTAAGTTTTGATTGTTTTGGTATCATAAAATGAAATTAAAATTTGTAATTTTTGATAAGCATAAGATACAATTTTGTTTTCTTTCTTTGCCGTGAATCTGGATTGTGTTCATATGGGTACTTCTCTAATTGAATTCAAATCCCAGAAAGTGAAGATATTTTGTTGATGGATTTCATATAAGATGTGTTAGTTTCAAATCTAGGGACTAATATATATTAATCACGATGTGAGTGGAATATTTCGCTAAGAACATATCTAAGAAAAATATATTTCTGGTTTCACAGTATAGAAATGGTTTTTATAAACCGAAAAGGTGGATGAATCACAGAAATTTTCATCAAGAATAAACAACGGGTATATCCACCACCCACCCGATCCAACCTGCCGTAATGTGGGTCTGGTGAAAACCGACCCACTGTAATGTTGGGTCGGTTGCGGGTGACAACTCCTATTACCCGCCATAAGTGGGTTGGGTGGTGGGTGAGGTCAAAACCGACCCAAACCGACCCATGTGCAGCCCTAGTGATGTGAGTGAATTGTTTGAAGATGGTGGTAATTTATAGAGGTAAAAAGTGAAATCCGAATTTTAAAAACTACCCGTTGGCGTTAGAACCAAGAATGCCGACGACATAAGTTGTGACGCCGCGTTATTTCTAATGACTCGAGCGTTTTTCTTTCCGACGCCAGAGCTCGATCTATGAACTCTAGCGCTTTTAGCTATATCGCACGCCTATTGATCTAACGCCCAGTGCTTTACCATGGTGGAAAACCTAGTTTGCTCGTCCACCTGACTCAACAAAAAAATGAGTTTATTCATTCCCATACGAATTGCTCCGAGTCTGATCTAATTTACAAAGATATATTATCACAAAAAACAATCAAACAACCTTTAAACCCAACCATAATACTTTCATCATCGCGATTTTCATCAAAACCAACCAAGAAACCAGCAGTATTTACCAATCAGCTGGAGCTCAAGTTTCTATCTGAGACCAGGGGCAGAATCAGGGCCAGGCTTAAGCCCAGTTTGTGTTCAATCCCGGGCCAGTTTAATTTCCTGCTTCTGTCTGAGAAAGGTTTAAAGTGCACTGGTACTCGAATAGATAATTTGATATTACAGTATGATTAACAATAATTCACAATCTGATCATATGTGTAACTAAAATTAGTACAAGCAATGGAAGCGTGTTATGAAACAAACCATCGCTGAAAATTCCTAAGAACCAGACTGGAGTATGCACATGAACACAGGAAAGAAAAACCTAGTCTCTATTTAGTATTTCACGAGAATAATTGTTTATAATGATCAGATCCAAAAGACCACCTCCCTTTTCAGCTTCTTTCCTGCTAATTAAACAGCAACACTATTTAGTTATAGTGAGATAATTACATGACCCATTTCTTACCTTATTTCCATGAGAAGTACATTCGACTTCAAAGCTCGTTCTGAAAAAAAAAATAATAATAAATCAAATGTTGCACCAAAAAAATGAAATCTCGCTACAAATTCACCATCCCAAGAAAAAAAAATGCGAAATCCAAGGGGCAAAGCAAGAAAAACTCAACCTCTCTGTAACATGTATTACGCCTAGTCACCGAGGTAATAGTAAGACCCAGAAGCTTTCTGTTCACTGTCTTCAGTGGATCCCAATTTGTTAATCCAGGGCCTGAAGTTGGTTGGATCCCGTCTAACTGTAATATCTAATTGCTGTACATATTCAGACCAACCAAATACGCGAATGAGTAAAAACTACAGTGGAAGAAGATGAGATATATTCTAAACAATGGCTGATTACTTGCCCTGTATTGAGGTCAGATAAGGCATTTTCTATCTTGGTTCGAACAAGAAGGGAGAAAACAAAGCAAATTCACATGGGAAGAATCAGCGGGATGAATCCAGTGTCACTAATGGCTGTACAAATGCTATCAAATGGAATATTATTGTTCCTCTTTCAATCTAGAACATAACCTAAATGAAATTTTTACGGAATATAAACTTAAAAAACATGACAACAAGGTCAATTCAAAATGAAGAAACGTCCAAAACAATTAGCTAAAACACACTTACAGATAGGAAAAGGTTCATTCCTGACAACAGAGACTGAGGAGCATTTGCAGTACAGTCAACAGATGGTGTCCCGTCAAACACAATCACTCGATCAGCAAGATAAGTCGCCATTGTCATATCATGCTCGACAACAAAAGCAGTCTTCTTCCCTTGGTGGATAAACCTCTTAATGACTTTTGAGGCAGTAATACGCTGCTGAGAATCAAGATAAGCACTTGGCTCTTCTATCAGATATACATCTGCAGGCTGCATACACCAATTGTATAGAAGTGATGAATCAGTCTTGATTTAATCACAAAATCAATTGGACACTCAGGTCATGATATCATTACCAATCAGTCGCAGAATACGACTTATTTAAAATTGTGTTACGACTACAATAATAACAGGTAACTGAATAGATAATGCTAAGTGCAAACCTTCCCTAGGCAAATACATAATACAACTCTTTGGAGCTCTCCAGGCGAGAGTTCCACAACCAGCTTTTCCAGTAATTTATCAACTTGGAGTGGTTCCGTGACAGCTGACACAAACTGAGGTTGCATGTATGAGTCACGAATTCTTTTACGCAGCAAGGCTCTAACAGTAGGAGCATAAGGAAATACTGGATACAAGTCTTGTGGCTTGTAAGACGCAGTAATTGCAGGCATTGCAGTGTCCAACTGGTCAGGTTTCAAGAATCCAGCCTGCCATTTTAACAGAAGACTAGCGCATGTGAATAAATATGCATCTCTACAGTGTTGACATGGAAATTGAAACTAAAAACAACAAGAGAGGGATCTAAAAAGGTGTACCAGCGCGTGAAGAAATGTCGACTTCCCTGTCCCGTTTTCACCGAGCATAACTACAATTTGAGGATCGGCGAACTCTCCCTCCATGACATGAAGCTTAAATGCTCCTGGAATCGATATACCAAACATAGGGTACTTAAACCCTGCATGTGACTCTACACCCTCCTGTGGGGTCTCAGCAACCTTGAAATCAAGTGATTCTGGGCGAGGTTTTGTCGTCTTAGGAGGGAGAGATCCATCCATGTAAGTATTAAGCCCATCTTTAACAGGATATGGATGGGTTACAACTCCATAATCCCCGTGTAAGCAGTAAATGATGTCAGATAAGTAACCTAAAACACTAAGGTCATGCCCCGCAACAATCACACAGCTGAAAAAGTAAGCAGCTGTTATCAGTATCTTGTGCGCAAATGAAGTCAAAATAACATGAAAACAAAAAATTGTAGAAAAGCATACTTTGCGAACTCATATCCGAACCACTTTGTAGTCTTTATGTATGATTAGATCAAAATGTATGGACATCCGAGTAAAATAAAGAAGAAATGTCACTTTGGGCACTAGAACTGTCCAATTCAACCTTAAAATATGTGTATGGAGATTAAGGAAAAAGATGAATCAATTTACATCTAATGAAAACAAGCTAATCCAGCAACAATTTTGGTTAAACCTAAGTTGATTGAGAGAAAATTACCTTGAATCGACCTAAATTAGGATGCAGCGTCCCTGCCAACAATCTGAGAGTGGTAGATTTTCCAATTCCATTTGGTCCAACTAAACCTAGAACTTTTCCAGCTTCTGGAACTGGTAACCTAAAAAAACAAACCCAAAATTGAATCAAGAAACAAAAAATTAAACCTAGAAAATTCGAAATAATTGAGAATTACTAGCTAGAGATGATGATTCAAACCCGTGCAAGTGAAACTTTTCGTAGCAATGAATTACAGTCGTTTCATCGTGAAATTCTTCTTCTTCTTCTTCAGCCATGATTTCTTACTGTAAGTGAGAAGCGGCGATTCAAGAAATCCGAATTGGAGGTTTGGAGGGAGGGAGGGAGGGAGAGAGGAGCAGGAGGGGACTCTTTGACAACAAATTTCCTAACTCAATCCCTTTTAAGAACCCTGCTGGGCCGGGCTGGGTTAATGCATATACTTCCTGGTTGTTTTCTATTTTCAGGTTTATGAATTATGAAACTCCATAAATCCATCCGTTTTAGAAAAAGTGATATTCTCACTTTAACAACGATGAAAAACATAAAAATCCATCCATTTCAGGAAAAATGATACTGTATTTTCACTTTGGTTTCAGTTTAAATGAAAACAATATTAAAAAAAATGTATAAAAGGATCACTTTTCCTGGCACAGATATTTCTGGAACGGTTTTTTTATTTTATTTTTTTCGGGGAAATTGGAAAAAAAAAATGGTAATACTTCTTGTATGATTTCAGTCACCCCAAGAATAAGAATGTTTTCCAGAGCCATTATTCCTGGCACAGCTGGAGCTCAAGTTTCTATCTGAGACCAGGGGCAGAATCAGGTCCGGGCTAAAGCCCAGTCTCTGTTCAATTCCGGGCCAGTTTCTATAATGCTTCTACCTCTGTCTGAGAAAGGTTTGAAGTGCACTGGTACTCTAATTGATAATTTGATATTACTGTATGATTAATAATAATTCACAAACTATCTGATCGTATGGGTAACTAGAATAGTAGAAGCAATGGTTGAACGAACCATCACTGAAAATTCCTAAGAACCAGACTGGAGTATTCACATGAGTAAGGAAAGAAAAACATCGTCTCTATTTACAAGTATTTGACGAGACTAGTTATTTATAATGATCAGATCCAAGGACCACCTCCCTTTTCAGCTTTTTTCCTGCTAATAAAACAGCAACACTTTTTAGACTTATAGTGACACAATTACATGACCCATTTCTTACCTTATTGTAGTACTTTCATGAGAAGTACATTCGACTTAAAAGCTCGTCTCTGAAAGTAAAATGCACTCTGTTCTCAAGCTTCCACGGAAGCACAACAGTCTTCAATGCTCATTCTGAAAGAAAAAAAAAATCAAATATTGTACCACAACATGAATTCTCTCCACATTTCACCATCCCAAGAAAGCTAACAGAAAAAGAAAAATCCAACTGGCAAAGCAAAACAACCTCAACCTCTGTAATACATATTATTACGTCTACTCACCAAGGTAATATTAAAAGCCAGAAGGTTTTTGGTCAGTCGATCCAACTCGTTAATCCAAGGCTTGGAGTCGTCTGGATTGAGTCTAATTGTAATATCTAATTTCTGCACATATTCAGACCAACCAAATATGCAAATGAGTAAAAACTAGAAATGGAAGAAGATGAGAAATGTCCTACGCTTCAAAAGAAAAAGGAGAAATAAATTGGAATTCATAACTAAGTCAATTTGGCTAGACAAATGACCAATCTATATCTATATTGAGCTCAGAAAAAGCGTTTTCTGACTTGAACGGGAGAAAACAAACCAAACACACATGTGAAAAGTGTATCCAGTGAGTGTTACTAGTGGTTACTCTAGTTTCCCTTTCAATCGAGAACATCAGGTTGTTTTATTGTGGTGATAAAACTTCTCTAAACTGGGAAGAAACATCTTACACGATATAAACCGAAAACAAGGTGAAGATACGTCCAAGGTGCACTTACAGAAAGGAAAAGGTCCATTCCTGTCAAGGGAGACTGAGGAGCATTGGCAATACAGTCAACAGATGGTGTCCCCTCAAACACAATGACCCTATCAGCAAGATAAGTCGCCATTGTGATACCATGCTCGACAATAAAAGCAGTCTTCTTCCCTTGGTGGATAAACCTCTTAATGACTTTTGAGGCAACAATACGCTGCTCAGAATCAAGATAAGCACTTGGCTCGTCTATCAAATATACATCTGCAGGCTGCATAAAACATACACCAAAAGTATTGAATCGGTCTTGCTTTAATCACAATATGACTTGTTTGAAATTGTGTTATGAATAGAATAACAACAGATAATTGAACATCAAAGGATTACAAGTCTTTGATACCTAAATTTTCAGAGATAGATAAGAGATAATGCAAAGTGCAAACCTTCCCTAGGCAGATACATAATACAACTCTTTGGAGATCTCCAAGCGAGAGTTCCTTAACCGGCTTTTCCATTAGTTTATCAACTTGGAGTAGTTCCATGACATCTGACACAAACTGAGGTCGCGTGTATGCACGAATTCTTTTACGCAGCAAGGCTCTAACAGTAGGAGCAGAAGGAAATACTGGATGCAAATTTTGTGGCTTGTAAGACACTAATTGCAGGCATTTTGGTGTCCAACTGGTCAGGTTTCAAGAATCCTGCCTGCCATTTTAACAGAGGAATGTGAATAAATGCGCAGTCTGGACATGGAATTTGAAACTAAAAACAACCAAGAGAGGGATCTAAAAAGGTGTATCAGCAAGCAAAGAAATGTCGTCTTCCCTGTCCCGTTTCACCAAGCATAACTACAATCTGAGGATAAGCAAACTCTCCCTCCATGATACAAAGCTCAAATTCTCCTGGAACACAGGAACCAAACGTAGGGTACTTAAACCCTGCATGTGACTCTACACTTCCCTGTGGGACCTCAGCAAACTTAAAATCGAGTGATGGTTTTGTAGCCCTATGAGGTAGAGATCCATCCATGTAAGCATTGATTCCATCTTTAGCAGGATAGGAACAGGTTACAACTCCATAAGCTCCAGGTACCCCGTCAAAGCCGTAAATGATGTCGGGTAAGTAACCTAAAATGCTAAGGTCATGCTCCGCAACAATGACACAACTGGAGATGGATAGAGTTAGAGTTCCACCTCATGGGGGGGAATGAACAACATAATGCATGCATCACGGAGAGAAAATAGAAGAAACAAAACCTTATAGGTGTGCACAAGGATCGAAGAAGCCGAGCAGCCCTGTGCCTATGTTTAATATCAAGATGTGTGGATGGCTCGTCAAATATAAAAGCATCTGATTCACGCATGGCAACCACTGCGATGGCAAACCTTTGAAGCTCCCCACCTGATAAATCACTCACATTTCGGCCCAATAGCTGCTCAAGCTCAAGTTCCCTACAAATCTTGGCTTTCACACCTCTCTCATCATGCAGGTCAAACAATTTTCCAACCTTCCCTTTAAATGTTTTTTGAACGTAATCCAGATTCTGAGGCTTAATTAGTGCCTTTTGAACCACAAATCAGAAAGAACAACAAATAAGTTTTTCAAAGTTCTAAAATACTACAGTATCGAAAAGAAAGAAAATAACACCTGCAGGTGATATCCCACGAGATCGAAGTAATATCTCCGCAGCTTTCCAGTGAAAGAATTAAAGATTTCCTCCCAATCAGGTGGGTTCTACAGAATATCGAATTCACTAGCTATCAATATCTTGTTTACAAACGAAGGCAAAATAACATGAAAACCAAAAATTATACAAAAGCATACTTTGCGAACCCATACCGGAACCAACTTTATAGTTTGTATGTATGATTAGATCAAAATGTATGGAGCAATACGAGACATTGGAGTAAACTAAAAAATTACTTCCTTCGTTTCAGGAAAAGTGATACTTTCACTTTTACAATTTGTCCTATTTTTTAGACAAAATAGGGAGCATTACTTTGGGCATTAGAACTGTTCCATTCAACCTTAAAATGTGTATGGAGATTAAGACCCAAAGATGAATCAATTTCAAAACAAGCCCAAAATTCGATCAAAAAAAAAAAAAAAAAAAATTAAACCTAAAATTCAAAATAACTAAGAATTACTAGCTAGGGATGATGATTCAAACCCGTGCAAGTGAAACTTTTCATAGCGGTGAATTACAGTCGTTTCATCGTGAAATTCTTCTTCTTCTTCTTCAGCCATGATTTCTTACTGTGAGTGAATTCAAGAAATTCCAGTTGGAGGTTTTGGAGGGAGAGAAAGAGGAGGAGGAGGGGACTGTTTTAAAGAGACAACAAATTTCTATCTCAACCCTTTTTAAGAACCCTGCTGGCTGGGTTTATGGCCCATGTTTTATGCTTTCATGAATTATCTCCATCATACTTACATTTTTCCAATTTGGTTTAAATTTAGGTGAAAACAATATAAAAATAAAAATAAAAAAAATGAAAAGATCACTTTTCCTGACACAGATATTACTGAAAGCATATAAATTCCATCTGTTTCAGAAAAAGTTATATTCTCATTTTAGCACTGATGGCATAAAACTCCATTCTTTCCAGTTTGGTTTAAGTTTAGGTGAAAACAACAAAAAATAATTGAAGCATAAAACTCCCTTCTTGCCTTAATGCTGGTTGAGTCTAGACAAGGTAGCCGGAGAAAACCCACCATGACATGCTCAGGATAAAAGGGCTTTCGGTTTTCGGAAGCATAAAACTCCGTCCGTTTCAACAAAAATGGTACTTTTCGAATAACAATATACAAAAAAAAAATTAAACAATATAGGGAAAAAAAATGAAAGGATCACTTTTCGTGACACTAATATTCCTGAAACGATTTTTTTTTCTTTTTTGGAGGGAGGTTGTTAATCTTCAAAGCTAATTTTATTCACTATATAGATGGAAAGAAACTGTAGGTATTTGGTATTTAAGGTTTGTGATCATTTCAATTTTCATGATCACAAATCTTGCTGTTGAATCAAACACACTTTTCCTCATCTGGACTGTACTCTCATTGACCTTTGAATTTCCCAAATTGATCAAGAAACTGGTAGTCTGGTAGTACTAGTTTAGAGTGTCATATAGTTAGGGTTGGAACTCAACATGAGGGCAACAAATGTCGAATCATACATCACAAGGAAGAAGATGATTGAACATATTCTTTTCTTCCAAAAGAAACAAGCATTTATCAGGGTCTAACAGTACAGTCAACACGACAATGATAACAATACACCCAGTAGTTACAAGCACCCACATCACTGACAATGCAGCAACAGTAACAATGAATCTACTACTACTAAAATGATAAACCTGAGCAGAAGATCAAATATAAAGAGACAGATGACTTCAGTTCACTATGATCACATTAATGTCTCCATCGGGAGACAAAGTGAGAAAAAACATTACTCACAACGTATTCTTAGTAACTAATTAACATCTTAAATGAGTTTTAATATTTCAATGGAACTGGAGAAACTTCACACCCCAAAAATTCAAGATGATCGAGCAAAAAATAAAACAAAATCATGCAAAAGCATGAGAATTCAGATCCAGGCTTTACTACAAGAGTTGTCAGAGTGAAGAAAGAAGATACAGGTCCTATATCTTGACTTGCTTGTCATCAGTGTAGCACTACTAGTGACCGTACTTCTGGAATTCCCACTCACTGTTATCTGCAAGACGATAAACACCACACACAACATAAGGTTAACAAGCCCTACCAGTGACACACAAATACAAAGTGAAGGAGAAGAGGCAGGGAATTCAGCATACCCAATGGACAAACTTGGCGAGTCTTGAGCCAACGACTGATGCAGTGGAAGTGGAAGGCATGGTTACAAACCCCTACAGAAGTCAGACTCCAGTGAGTATCTCTAAAATAAATAAAAAGGTAGGGAAGAAACATAAACCACAACCCTGTACATGTCTACAGTTATGAGAATGCTGATTTTAGTTGTAATTCATACATGACAAACTTTGCCCTCACTTTGCCCTCATTGAATCTTGATACCTGATTTAAACTTGCCACAAGAGTCCCAAGGAATAAGACAGCTTCAGTATCCATATACTATGTGACATCTAGTAACATATTGATATCAGATCAACAATTGGGAGATGATTTACTGAGCTTCACTATGACTAATTCTTGTTTTTACAATCATTCTATTTAGCCCACGGTCAAACACACTGTCAAACCTACTTTTCCATTTTCGGAATTTTGTTCCAAATGCTAGTAGGTCCACCTACGCATGTGCTATCGAGAGTATTTCCAGAAGAAGAAAATGGCCTTGACGGTGGGTTTGACTGTGGGCTTAATAGAATGATTGTTATTACTGTCCTACCACTATACCTTGTCTTGAATCTCATGTCTAAATACATATTATTGTAGAATGATTGTTATTATTGTAGTATGTCTAAGCACCTAGCATGTTCAAGTTATAACAGACACTAAAGTAAAATAGACATGACGTTTCAGAGTCAAGTGAGCTCTATCAGGAAACACATACCATGCCACATTAAAATACATTCAAGCAAACTTAGAATTCACATCACACATAACTGACAATGTAAAATCTTCAAAGCTCACTTCTGCAACTTATACACAAGAAGATGATTTTCTCTAGCATGCTTATATTGGTGGCAAATGTCCTGTCCCCAGTTTCCAACAGATATCAGCAAAGGACTTGGGAGTAACACACTCTATAAGATGCAATTATCAGCTCATCATTTTACCAATTATCAGCTCATCATTCCCTTAATTTTGTTTATCTTTAGCTAACAAGTCGAGCAAAAAAACATGCACATTCATATTCCCAACACCATCAATTACAATGTCAACCTCCAGTAATCCACAATTTCAGCATCAGAACACACCACAAAACCATTACAAAAAACATTAAAATTGTTTGCCTTTCCTATCCTCAAGGTGGGTGATCAGACGCATCTTCGTACAAGACAGCCCCCGCCACCACGCCACCACAATATAAAGGTTTCAAAAGATTTCTCATTAACATATGAATTCAAGCGAACCCCAACAAAACCACCACCACCCAACATCAAATTCCATAATTATAAGCCATACATGTATAAATTGGTTAGGGTTTTGCAAAGAAATACATACCCCAAGCGACAGTACACTCCTCACTGGTCGCACTTGCTTGATTTGCTTGACATTCAATACCTAAAACAACAAACAAAACCCTAATTAGAATTTCACCAGCAGAATCAAAAATCAAGAAAGCCCTAATTTACATTTCATCAAAATCTGGAAAACCCTAAACGATCAAAACATCCCACTTACATAGATCCATAATGTGATTCCTGCAAATCGCACAATTATCCACCACAATATCTGAAACAAAACCCAAAAAGATCATCATCAAAAGCCTAATTCAGACAGCGTCAACAATCAAGAACAGCGGAGAATCAAAAACAGATTATTAGGGTTTTTAAGTTACCCCAAGCCCAAAGAGCGACAGCGTTCCACTTCTTGATCTCAAATCTTTTAGGTTTGTTGTTTTGCTTCGAAGAACAACACGAAGAAGGACCAGCAACAGCTGTTGATGGTGTTTCACCTCCTGGTATCATGTTCACATCTGTATCTAAGGTAGCTGCCATGACGAGGACGATGTAGCCGACGGAGGACGGTGGCTGGTGGTGGAGAAAATCTAGACGACGGAGGAGTAAAACCTAGAGAGAGAAAGGCAGTAAAAAAAGTGGGACTGAATAAAAGTGGAGAGAACGGGGGTGATTTATATGGGTTGGAATTTCTAAAGCCAGTCGGTTCTGAGAAGTTGACAGTTGGATATTTATGGAATGTGTATTAAGAGGTGCTTGTCGGTTTTCTGTAACTGACAAAACAAAGAATCTAAGGCGGTTCCTTCTAGGGTGTAGGTAATTTTGGTAATTGGTAAACTCTTTGGAATTTGACAAGATGTGCTAACCTTTGGTAATCCAAACTTTTTTTTAACGGCCCTAGAATTTTTTTTAACGGCTCTAGAATTTAAGGAGCCGAAATAATGTATATTCCGTCAGTCGTATCGACTGAACATATTAGACGGCCACCCCATTCTCTCTATTGTTTTTAAGATTGCAGCAGAAATATCATCCAAATTGTTGTCTTTCTGCATATCTCAGCAACCAAACAATGAAACAAATCATATCTTCCCAACTAATTACTCATTGAGACGTTGGATGATTTTGTTCCCTGCCTTATGAGTACTCTTTGGGTCATGAGCATCTGATCCTTTTTGTGATTCTTTTCCGGTAGTAAAACTTTTACTATTTCGTCGGCATTGTTTCAACACATGAAACCAATACCGACTCTGTTAGTCGGTATTGTCGAGTAACACTTCCCAGTGCCGACTGTAAATACATTTTGGGGGATACTTAAAGGATAAGGGATACCCAAATTATTCATAATGTTTTAATTTTCTAATTTTTTTGAGTATCCCTCAATTGTGCATTCTAGTTAAAATCTCTTAGATTAAGAAACTTTTTTGATTTTATAAATTTCTGTGTTTTTTCCTGTTTTACCCTTAATTATATTCCAATGTTAGAGACATACACTCAATTGTGATGATTCCCAAGCAAATAAATAGGGGTAGCAAAGTAAAAAATGGTTTTGAAATTTGGACTCCGTCTATATAGTGGTACAAGGAAAAATGAAAATTTCGTCTATATAATATAGGTACGGAGGGAGTACGATTTAGGATTCGCATAATATCCGACTAATCCTGGGGGCAGGTCAACACAATGGATGTCTCTAGTCTGACCAGGTTAGGTCAACCACAATGATAAGAGATATTCCTTAGATTATCCCTTATTTCAAGCGTAGCGAAATGTGCCCAAAAATCATCTCGTTGTGGGAAAAAAGCATCTCTTACCTAACCAACACCGAAACTGAGTCAGCTTGAAGCATGGACCGCATATCCAGCCTAGCTGTCTCCGTAGTCTAATTTTTTTAAAAACTGAGTTTTCGAGTCTATTTACGCTTATTACACCCTTTAGCAAGAGTTTTGCTTCTCCGTAGCAAGATTTCTTACTTAACCCTTACCAAGAGGTAAACTCTTGCAATCGTAGTTGCGCTCTTCTATAATTTGATTTGTTAATTGAAAGTTGAAATACTTTATCATTTGTATCCCAAGATTTAATAAGAACGTGCGGTTGGGGGATACTTATATTAATTGAGGGATAGAAGAAAATGACAAAATCTGGATTTAAATATCAAATCAGGGTCACCCCTTATCTATGTATTTTACCTAATTCCTAATCTACCTCTCACTAATCAGGTTTAGTGTTTAATTATAATTAAGAAAATTCATAAATATTTATTAAATGATTAATGTGTATTTTTATTTGTATTTGGGTGGGTGAGGTGAGAGTAGATTGAGGAAAGAAACTTGAGAGAGAACTTTTTTTTGGTGAAAATGGAGGATGATTGTGAAGAGAGAATTGTTGCTAAATCTTTAGCTCAACTACAACAAGGAGCATATTTTCAATCTTCTGCTAATGACAGCAACTCACAATTGCAAGTATTTGTGGAACCAACACCCTTGGATCATGATTTTTATGAGCATGAAGTGTTTCGTGAAGAACCAACCCAAGAGAGTAAACTAGTTCAACATACAAGCACTCCCAATACTCAGGTAAAGGTGTCAATGTGTTGAAATTTTGATTTTTTTTCCTTTGAATCCACCGTTGTTGCAGCTGAAATAGCTCGGTGCCGGCATGAACGTAGTATGAATACAATGCCGGCAGAAACATTCCCGGCATAGTATTCATATTAAGTCCATGTCAACCAACAATATCCCCCATTTTGAAAGGAAAACTGGCATTATATTCAACCGAAAACACCATGCATGTAAAAAAGTTACTTTTTACCTACCACGGAATATTCTACGGATATGCTATCGGCATGGTTCAATTCTAACTTTACCATGACGGTACTTCCGAAAAAACATTCAGGAATTAGTGTCTTCCAAAGCTAACTACCGGCATGGTTGATTAATTATCGACCACGCCGACACATTGTACCGGCGTGGAACCATAGATAACGAGCATGCCGGCACCTATGTTTCCGGTGTTGATTTCAAATGAAATTTTTATGCCGGAAAGCGTTTCAAATTTGATCTTTAGTTTCGGTTCAGTTCGACCATGCCGGAACTTTGGTTGAGCATGTCGGAACTGTGGTCTGGCATAGTATTTTAATTATTTATTTTGAACTAATTTATTTTCGTTTCATTCGATCCATAGGTTGTGACATATATTGATCCAACAAATGCAAGACCGCTTGTTCGGGATATGTCGGAATACTATAAAATGTCTCAGGTATGTTACCAAATAATATTTTTCACCTAGTATCTTGAACTTTACTATGGATTGCTTGTAATGAACCTTATAATCTACCATTGTTGTCCTTATATAGGGAATAAAATCTAAAAAGGAAGCAATTGCTTGGGTTAAAGAGACGTCTCTTAAGAACATGTGTGTGTTGGTGAGGAATACCCAAGGTTCAAATATTCATTTTGAGATGGCTTGTGAGAGAAGTGGGGAATACAAGGAGAAGAATAGCCACAAGAGAAAGGGTTATGTATATCCAAAGAAGACTAATAGGGTATACAAGACTCGTACGAGGAAGGATAATTTCCCCTTTAAGCTTGTATTTCATTTAAGAGACAAGATCAAGGAATGGGATTGTACGGTGTGGTTCAGTCGTCATAACCACCCGGATCCAGAAGATTTTTTTGGTCACTCCTTAGTTACGAATCTAAAACCTCATGAAATGGAGGATGTAAAGAGATTCACCAAAGCATTATCAAACCAGGATAAATTCTCAGAGGCTTCAAGGAAAAGGATTCGACGAACGTGTCTTCTCTAAGTAGAATTTATAGCGCACAAGCAAGTATTAGAAGGGTGGAATGGGAACGGATGAGCGTTATGAAAGAATTTGAGAAGATAGTTTAAGATCACAACTACAAGTGTATCATTAAAATAGGGACGGACAACAAGCCCCTTCAAATATTCATTTCACATCCTTTGCTTGAAAAATTGGCTCTTACATGTTTTGTTGTTCTTATGATGGATTGCACCTACAAGACAAACAAATACAATATGACGTCGTTCAACATCGTGTGAAAAACATCGGACAAGGTATCTTATATGCTCTCTTCTTCCTTTCGCTCCACAAGTCTTTTTCCTCTGGATCTTCAATTTTATCTATCCTTTCTTCGACCTTCAGCATTTCTTCCGTTGTATTTGTGACATAATTTTATGAGGGAAGTTGTTCGATTCGGTATAAACTCATCCATGTAATCCATTTTTCGTTTCTTACACTTAATGTCCTCAAACTTCGGCATATAAGGACCACTACTAACAAGACCCAAAAAAGGGCTTAATAAAGGGTGGTGATCTTTCGTGGAAATCCAATTGTTAGAGCACTTCTCAGTTAAACCCACCAAACGTTGTTATGTCAAGTTTGGTTGTCATATTTAGTTCCAAAACTCGAGTCGCTTAATAAGTAAACTAGACTCAACTTCGTTAGGTTAGGATAGAAACGATAGAATTATTGTGCTCCAGTTACTCACAGAGATCTGAAGATAGATTGAAGACAACAAAGACATTGTCCTTCAGCTTGAGGTTAGTAACTACGACTTGACATGTTCCATTTCTATCTTATTTCTTTCAAATATTTTATATTAAAAACAAAACATGCGAGGTTATAGATAATACTCTAGTATTAGAATTGGTCATACTATTATGATCAAAGTGTCAAGGAATTTATTGAATTACGAAGTATAACACTTATCTTTTGAACTTTGTAAATATCACATCGACATTATCTTATGAATGCTATTGTGATTATGTGTATGGGTAAAGGTGAATATTTCATGCTAGGAAACAGTGTTTTACATTTGTTTAAAGGGAGTACATTCATGAACTTGTTTTATGAATCGAAAGGGAAATCACTAGGATTATTGGTATTGTTATTCATTGCATATCTTTGGATTACCAATATATGTGAGATGGTAGAACTGGTCGTAACTTGTTATGTATCTTGGTATAACTAATCACAATGCCTGACTTATAATTTGGTATGACTAGTTTTGATTAATTAGTGTAACCAATCCTGGTAATTGGCGTAACCGATCCTGGTAATTGGTGTAACCGATCCTGGTAACTGGTATGACCGATCCCAAGCAATACCATGAGTCATTTGAACATGTGCATAAATCTTATTTATTAATTGTTCAAAAATATCCCTTGATACTTAAACCGGAAGATTCCTAATATCTTTTGATATTTGGAAATATGCTTTTAAAATATATTATTATAATAATTTCATAAATGTATTTTTAACACATTCGGAATTAATTCCAAAAAAAATCAATTTCCACAAGTCTTTATGAACCCGAAGGCATAAGCCTCTTAACACTGACCCAAACCTAGCAATTTGAGTTCAAGATAACCCAACATGAAGAAGTAACCTAGATTTTATTTCTCTCTCTTCTTCAAAAGTAAATCTTCAAGAAAGGTATAACCCTAGATTTTATGTTTTCTACAACTTCATCTCATCCCAATCTTCATTTGGATTTTGCTTTCTTTGCAACTTAGAAACTTTAGGTTTACTTTATCTACAACTTAGATTTCCAGTCCATTAGAAGACCCTACAACCTTCTTTTCTCCTGTTAACTCACATCACATTTCTAAGTTCAAGGCAGTAGAGGATCCCAAAATTAATGTAGTTACCTTAGATGGGGAAAGCAGAGGAAAAAGTTACAGGGACTTCTTAACGAGTTTGAATTTGGGTTGCGATTATACTCTTAGAAATCATTCTGGTCTAGAGCTACTGGATCATGGTATGGGCGCTGAGGTAAAGTCGTCATCCTGCACAAGTGGCGTGATGGAGCTCACCAGCGCACTTAGGATGTTTCAGAAGCCCAATCCCATCTATCAGAAGGGGAAATTATTAATACGGGCTGATTCCCGTGAAGTCATTGACTTGCTTGATGGCATATGGTTGCACTACAAGTGGAATACTCGAGGTGAACTAATTGCTCATCCTAGACAGTTAAACTCGTATAAAAATCTAGAGATCATGAAGATTGCATAAATGATTAATAGTGAGTTCATTGACAAGTATAATGAATGTGAATTATATTTCGAGTGGATACCTCGCGAGCGTAACTTCTTGGATGATAGGTTAGCCCAGTTAGGAAGTCAAATGCTCGAGGGGGAATTGAGTTCAGATGTGCCAACTGATTGGACATTCTGGAACTTTTGGGGCAGAGAACTTTCTCTTCTGATATAAGGCTCACTCAAACTAGATCAAAGATTTAACGTTTATACGTATTTAAGTTTTTCTAGATCTGTAAGATAGATTGTTGATTTTCCATTGTTAAGAGACTCCGTTATGTGCGACAAATCAATAAGGATTCAGCTTTTTTTGCAGATTGTTACTTTGAAGATTAAATCGAAGATTGAAGACTTTGAATATTTGAAGACTTTTATTCTTGTGTTTTGATCTTGGTGTAACTTTCTGTGACTTGATTTTCCGGGATTAAAAGGTTGTTTATTTTCGATAAACATAAGCCTTTTTTAGATCAAGAAGTTATTTGCGATTTTATCATAAACCTTGTAATCAAGATTGATTATTTCGGTAATCATTGTCTTGTTTGATCTTGTAACCAAGGAGCTTCGGATCGGGTAACGTGTCTTAAAAATAAAAGATCTATAACTGTGCATTTATCATATATTTCGGTATTGTGATTATAAAGTGAGTTTGGTTACCAAACAGTTTTGATCCTTTACTGTTTGGAATACGATCCACAGGAATCTTGTCTTCCCAGTTGAAAGATTGGTAGAAGTTATTGTGAACCACTTAGAAGATATACTAGATTTAGTCTTAAAGAGAACGCATTTTCTGCTAGGATATCTAGTATCAAATATCTATTGAGAACTTCGGTTCTGCTAGATATTATCAAAACAAGAATACTGCTGAAGCTGAGTAAATAGGATTTTATTTTACTTGGTATTGTATAAACGAAGTTACAGGGTTTACTTTTTGTAGCATCTTAATTCATTGAGTATTCAAAAATGGACTAGGTCCCGGGGTTTTTCTACAAGATTGTAGTTTTCCTCGTTAACAAAATTATGGTGTGTGCTTTACTTTATTTCCGCATTATAGTTGTGTTTATATTATAATTAAAGTAAATACACTTGTACGTTAACTAGGCACTTGATATTTATCCTATAAGGTTTCGGTTATACCGTACCTATTATCAAGTGAACACTTTGTTGTAGTGTTGTCTCAATTTCATATCCATAGACGATCACAAAAAGTGTATTGGATTTCTCCACTTGACTTTGATATTCTCACATTGTTAGGCCAGTCCGGACTAACCCTATTTCAAGTAGACACCGTGTTGAAATATTCCTTAAGTGATTGTTGCTCCAAAAGGTTTATACACGGTAGAGATTAAATGTGTTGTGATCAAATAAAAAAATTGTGGTGTATTTTGGTACTCTCATCTTTTCACCGATACTATGTAGAAATTTTTAATCCATTCGGTTTCTTCCACAATATCTGCTTCTATCTTCGCTTGTTTTACACGTTACTATATTTCTTTAGTTTCTTTATGATATTTTTCTTCTATTACTGCCTCTTCTTCTTCTCTTTTCCTTTTATGTATCTCTTCTTCCATTGCGGCAATTGACTTGGTGGTTTCTTCCTTCCTTCCAAGTTTTCTTGTATAAGGGAAATTGAGTTGGTGGTAGATGATAATTGATATCCTATCGGAGTGGATATTTGTTCATCTTAAGTTTTTCTCTTTCCATGGCAACGAAGAAATCGGTAGTTTGTGATGGATTTTCCATTGGAGATATGTGGTGGAGCTTATAATTTTTTATTTTATTTTGAGGTAGCAAGTGCAATGGGTGTATCCATTGCTTTAAATAGAGGAGGAAACAACGGATCTTTTTTCCTCTTTATCAAACCGGCATTGTCAGTAACCTAATATCCACGCCGGCAGTTCCCTTTACTGCTTTATGGTTTTAAAAAAATAGCCGTTGGGCATTGAAATTCGGATCGAAGCTGCTTAGTTTTCAAAATGTTAAATGCCGACATTGAACTAAAGATAACAGGCATGCCGGCATTCAATGCCGGCTTGGATTTTTATATAAAGTAAATTCCGGAATAATGTTTATTGTAGACAGAAACCATAACATTTCGACACTCTATCCCGACATAGAGTTATATATATTATCTACGTAGGCATAGTAACGACATTGAATTATGTTAACATTGTATGCCGGAACTATAATTTATTTCAAATGTAATCCTTGTCACAGGAATCACGGATGCACTTAGCACGTGCATCAAGACTTTGAACCACTTGATGACCCAAGTGGACGAGTTATAGTCTCGTGAGGGTTTACATAGAGATCTACCCACAAAACGTTACCAAAAACTAGCCTAAAAACCTAACCAAAAACCACTAAACCTATCAATGTTTTTGCGAAGAATCCGTCTCCGATTCACTCAGCTGGTGGTACTCCGTAACTTTGGTTTCCATGTGGTTCACGTTTTCATCAAACATGAATGCTTCCCCCTTTTCCTGTAAGTAACGCGCTCTCACGGCTTCATGCTACAAAAACAACACACAAATTTAGTTTGTTACATACAAATTGAAAAGAGTGGATTTTGTCGAATTAATCATAAATATACTTATGAGTTGTTAAGGGGACAATCTATTGTGGGTAGCGTGCGCGATCCGGTGTTTGATTTTGAAAAACTCAACCACCGCATCTAGGATGATGTCGTGTCGTTGCTCGATTTGTTGAGCAGTTCTTCCTCCGGGTTCCCATAATCGTGCCTAAATTTGTTAAAAAAACTTCAACCACATGTTCTCCCCCGAACTGTTATCTATAACTCCAACTCGAGTTGCGGCGTACCATGCTTGGGTGATTGCTAAATCTTCCTCTGAGTTAAACGATGTCATTTGTTATATGTGAAAGTAGGTTCTATACTAAGCTATTTATAGATGACTATTCTAGGGTTTAGGGTTTCATAAGTTAAGAGTCCCAAGGATAAATATAACACAGGAGTTTTGAGAAATTGGGTTCAAGTATTAGCTCTTTTTATATAGAGAAAAACCTCAACGACTAGTTTTTTTGAAATCACAAATGCAGGCATTGATGTTAATATAGATATAAACACCGGCATCTGGTCCTGGTATTGATTACCATTCAATATCCATGCCAGTACTTATTTTTTTTATACAGAGATTAGGGCCAATCTCAAGTAAATGCCGACACGGTTGCAACACCAACATACAACGCCGGCATAGACTAGCGGCAGTGGTTATATTTATGCTACCAGCCGGCATACC
Source organism: Papaver somniferum (assembly GCF_003573695.1). Classification (NCBI taxonomy): domain Eukaryota; kingdom Viridiplantae; phylum Streptophyta; class Magnoliopsida; order Ranunculales; family Papaveraceae; genus Papaver; species Papaver somniferum. The sequence goes on along the minus strand of NW_020619603.1, from coordinate 4,855,347 downwards.
GGAAAAAACGGCTAGTTTTTTGAAAAATAAGACCGTTTGAGATTCATTCTATATAATACCCTCCCATTCCTTTGGAAAATTTACAGTAAGCACCCACTAAATAACAAATCCTTCTCTCAAGAAAGCAATCTAGTCTCAAAAAATAGATCAAGCAAGCACGGTTCAAGCTTCACAAGCGATGGGAGATTTATCAACAAGCTCTATTTGTAAACCACCATCAAGTTCTACCTGCAAAGTAAGTAGATTCAACATTAATAATAATATATCGACAATTCCAATCTTATCTACTAGGACGTATCACTAATATAATCTTCTCTTACAGAGTCATCATTGCAGTTCAAATTTGTAAGTCAACTTCTCATCATGGACTGTCCTTTTATTTATTCGAAGTGCGGAAACTGTGATGGGACATGTTTTGGATTGCAAAAACTGATGATATTGAAAATGGAAGAATCTTTCTAAGGTGTTTGAATCACCCAAAATGCGAAGAGTTTCAATGGTTAGACAAAGTTGTTGAACTATCGGAATCAAGAGAAAACACAAAGTCCAATGCAAGCCTATTGACGGGTGTGATGGGTGTTATATGCAGGGAAAGGAATATGTTGAAAGAGAAGATGAACCAATGAGGATGGTCCTTGACACCGAGATTCCAAATGATGTCTTCGAAGATATTCGCGAAAGACTCAAAGGAAACGGAATTGTTGAAAAAGGATGGAAATAGATTATGAGATCATCTTAAACCAAAAGTACTCCATTCGCATGTTTTTTAGTATATTTTAATTTAAAATATCATATTTTTTAGTATGTTTTAATTTAAAGTTTCAAATCTAATGTAATAGATTATCTAGGAACGAAATAAAAAGAGCATTCGTAACAGATCTATAATCAATCCCAGCATTGTAGATTTATCCAAACCAATGCCAGAATTCTGAAAAAATTAAATTTCTGAAGGATTTACAGAATGTCGGCATGGACAGGTATCTTATTTACCATGACGATTTTCTGGAAAATTATCCAAGTTTAAAAAAATCAGATTTCCGGCATGGATTTAATTAATATTGCCATGCCGGAAAAGTCCAAATTCTATACAGGAACTTGGACCCTACCATCCCCACTTTCCGGCATGGTTTTGGAAGAAAAATTAATGCCGGTATTAGTTTCGGCATGGAAGTATAATTACTTATCTACACTGGAAATAATGTCGGCGCCTTAGGTGTAAAGAAAACTTAAAAAAAAAATATTTTTCGTGAAATCTAAACATGTTCAACATAAAACATGCAAACAACTGAATTTTGTTTAAATTTTCTTAATTCATTTATCATAAACCAAAAGTAAACCAAGCAACGAAAGAGTTCATCATGAGTTAAAAACAAAAACAAGTTCCAAATTGTTCAAAACGTAACAGCGACCATCCAAATGAAGAAACACAAATTCAAATCCTATATCACTTGGTCTTTTGCTTCTTGACCACGATCACCTTCCTCGTTTCCCCGAACAAATATTTTGCATAAGGGTCTTCCATTTTATCAAGCTTTTCCTCAACTTCCTACATTTCTTCAGGGGATAACACCTCTCTTATCTCGTTCTTGCAACCAAACATCCTCCCAACTTTCCAAGCCGACGTCGCTAGTTTCATACATCCAACAAATAATTGGTATATATATATATATATATACTAATATAAGATTATGTATACATTAATTGACTAAGCAATTAACAATACTTACTAACAATCCAACGGTCTTCTGAAGTTCGGCCATTGTAGGTGGTGCCTCTGCAGGAGTTGGAAACGGGAGGGTTTTTCTGGGGTGGAACTTTGACGTCGTCCGGGAGCACGAAAAAAGGATGTGACTGTTGTAGGTAATAAAACATGTAGTCGGGGTGGGCTTCATCACCGTTTTCCGCAATCTCCCAGTTATTACTATCTACCAAACGACATGATTTCCTATCTCTCCAATGTGTTGGTTCTGTAATTGGCTCATACTCTACCTTCAACCTTAAGGAAGTTGAGTGGCTCAGAAAATGGTCAACATCGTACCTTTCAAGAGAGGCTGTATCGGAATAAGGTAATTGCCTATATCCAAGTTGTCGCATGACACGTCGGGGATCAGCCATAATGTATCCCTTTAGGTGGAACAACGGTCCATTGTAAAATGCAACGTTATTATACCTCAAAATTTGGTGGTTCTCTCTAGCCTCCTTGTACGGGTCGAACACAACCTCTTTGGTAGTCATCGCGTCCAAAGCGAATCTCATATTTGTCAATCGATGATTGTTACCGGGCTTCAGAATATTGTTGAATTCGTATCTCTTAGCTCTATGCGCCTCGGGTTCGGAAAGGTTTTTGATCTTCAAGAATTTGTAGTTCGTGAACGATGTTGAGAAGTGTTCATAAGCCCACACCTATAACGATGTGGAATGATACATATAAGAAGCAGTGAATCTTGTTTCTGAGTTCATAATAAGGGTACATGTGAACAATATACATAAGAACATAAGTTTAAAAACAAAATTATTTGGAGTCGAGTGAAATTCCTGACAAATTGGTTTGTAACAGCCTTAGAGGCCCTTCTCATCCCCGCCTTCAAATGTGCCATTACCACGGTGACTCAAGAATAGTTACAGACCTCTTTCAACGGATCCAAGTATTGAAGGTGGTTTGAACTAACTCTATTGCCACTAGCGTCAGGGAACACCTTAGTGCCCAAGATGAATAACAGGTATGCAGCGGCTGTACAACGAATTTGTGCAGGGTCTCATCCATCCTTGTCTTTTCTCTCCTGCGTTTTTCAAAGGTCTCCTTAAGCAGCTTCAGCTTGATGGTCTTTGTCCTACTATTCTTAGATACATAGAAGCTTAATTTCCAAAGAAGTTTTGTAGTCCCAACCAAACAACTTGTTAGTTAGAGCGTACAACTTCGAACATTCAACGTCCGGACACTTATCTCCTTCTGCAACTGATTTGCCGATAACATTCAATCCTAAAATGTTCTAAGCATCATCAGGGATCAAAGTCATCTCCCCAAACGGGAAGTGCATGGTATCAGTTTCACCATGATACCTTTCGACGAAGCAATTGACTGTCACAGAATCACACTTCACATAATTTTCAACCAAAGCATATAGCCCAGACTCTCGTACTAATGTATGGAACTGTTCACATTCCGTAGTCAAATCACAATGAGTCGCGGCTTGGTTTCGGCAAACACCCACAACCTTCTTATGATCCTACAATTAGGAGACAATACAATTAATAGATTTTACATAAATACAAAACAATACATATGCACAAGATACAAATTCTTACACAGGTTTGATAGACAGTATGAGCCCATGTGTCCAAACAACATTTTCGGTTCCGGAGATTCACCCCAAATCCTACCACGATCAAGGTCAGGTATCATGGCATCAATACGAGGAAGGTGCGAACCTTTAACTTTTACTTTGCCTTGTGTCGGTTTGTTGACTTGGCCCTAAAACTTCCTATAAAAATTCGCTTTGGGTTGCTAATTGACTTGGATCAACCTTATTATCTTCCTCCTCACTTTCCTCTTCATCTTGATCATGGTGCTCAACTGTTCCAGTAGGTTCACGGATTACGAGTTTTCTACGGTCACCACCACTCTACCCTTTTCCCCCTCTTGTATATTCCCCCAAACGCTTGTTTCGACCAAGTTCTTTCCCTCGAGGAGGCAGAGATTCAGGAGTACCAAGATCGTTCTTCTTTCTTTTCTTAATGCCAGCATCTTTAGCTTTTGATTTCTTAGCTTCCTTGGCTTTATCCCTATATCAAAAGAAACACAAAATAAATATAAGACAACTCACAATCGTATTTGATGTCGGCATAGATATACTTTATAACGTCATAGAATCATCAGTACCGGCATTGGTTCACGAAATATCGACCATGCCGAGACCCCAAAAACGCATAGTAATTTAACAAAACAACTATGTCGGGACACGATGCTGGCATTGTCGAATAAATGTCGACAATGCCGGTAGTCTTAGGTAATTCCTAGGTTGTTCCTGTAAACCAAAAGAGCACCGCCGGCACAGACTTAAGAATTCAAAACAATGTCGTAACGGTATTCATCCTAATTTCACTGCCGAGTACTGTTAAAAAATTCCTAGGGTTTTCCTGTATATTAAAACAAACTACTGGCATGATATTCAACCTAAAATCAATGTCGGGACAAAACATACAGTTTCAGGTGATTTTAACTTTGTAGCCGGCATAGTATGCATACTACATTCAATGCCGGAACAGACTACCGGCATGGTATTCATCCGAAATTTAGTATCGTAACTCGGTACCGGCATTGTATTCATACTAATTTCAATGTCGACATTGATTGTAACTCAACTGTTTGAGTTAAGGTTCGCGATTCTAACATTAACCCAATGCCTTAAATCGATGGAAACACTTATAGAACAGTTCAGAATGACTTACCTTCTCATAGAAGTCATTTGTTTGAGAGTTTGATGGTCCGACTCCTCTTATTCTTCTTCTTTTTCAACAACAATACGATTGATTCTTTCTTCTTGTTTTTGTTGAGCAAGTGATATTGATTTTGATTGCGGATTGGGATTGGGTTTCTTTCATGGAGGCATGGTTATAGATAGATTCGGGTAATCGACGAAGATAAAATCGACGATGAAGAACGATTAAGAAGAATTTTTTTTTTCAAAACCCTAACCTAAGAAGAGTTCCGGAACTGAATGAATGGGGGATACTGATCTTGGTTGATTTTAAGATTTTTATTTTGTGGGAAGGGTAGTATCGTCTTTTCATAATATTTTTAATTAACCAAAGGGTATTTTGGTATTTCCGGCCCAAAAAAACACCCCTTGGCAGACATTATTGGTTAGGAAAATTAAGTAATTTATATCCCCAATCGCACGTTCTTTAATAAACATCTTAACAATTTTATCAATCTATTATATAGCCTAAATGGTATCTGGTAGAGCCAATTTAGCTTGATCTATAAAGAATTTAATGCTAATAAGTTATGAACTCAGGTCACTAACATCATCACCCAATGACTTTATCACTATACAATTATAACATCGGCTGGAGAACCAATTCGATTGTTATAACAACTAAATTTTTTTAGATTTATTGAAAATCAACGACTTCATCGTATTGTTTGAGAGGCATAATACAAAAATTGAAAACAAATTACTAAAAAATTAGTCATGTTTTAAACAATGATTTCAACATAATCATAAATCTCTAATAAGTTAAAAGATATAAACCAATCTTCAATAATTCATGATACTGGTTAGCTGTTACTATCCCCATTAAAAAAATGGACCTACACCATTCCTTTATAATATGCTTTTCTGACATACTAGTTGTTGTTCTTATATCATTTCCCTCTCTTATCAACCAAACCATCTATCCAACTCCATGGAGGTCACAGCCAACAGTGAAACTTTCAGTTTCATTACCCAAATTCCCTGCAAGAGCTCGAATTTCCGGTGGCCGATGCGGAGAAAACGTCTCGGTCGCCGCAGAAAAACACCAACGGTGTGCCTAGGAGGCGATTCGAAGAAACCGCGGAGAGGTTTGATAATAGTGAAGTTGTTGAGGAGAATTAGACTCAAGTGGTTAAAATTGCAGTATACATGTATGTTGAGGAAGCTTAAAGATACTTATTATGCTGTTTTGAAAGATCTTATTGAAGCTGGATCGACGTTCGAATCGATTCAACAACGGATTATGAATGAAAGTTACTTTTCTGCTGTTCCTATTATGGCTGTTCCTTCTGCTGGTATTACTTCTTTCATTGGTCCTAATAGAGCTCGCTCTAAGACTTAAAAAAACAAATATATTTCTGATTTTTCTATTGCTAGACCTGCCTGCCTATGCATGTGTATGTATCTCAGAGTCTCAATCATCTGTTTATGAAGAACTTATTGTCTGTGTTTTAGATTGTATTGCTTCTGTAACATCAGTAGTTTCTGATTAACAGTATGTTTGGAGATCACTCTGAAAATTGTCTATCGGCTTATGGAAGTCAAAAAAATTAAAAATTAGTTTGGTTTACAATTTCAGAATGATTTATCACTCTGTGTTTTATTTTCTATTATTTTTGTTCTTTCGCCTGTGAGTGTTCAAATCCTCTGTCCGGTTACAAGCACAATCAAGAATCAGCAACCCAAACAACCATTGAAACCGGTCCTAAAACATGTCTGATTACAAGCACAATCAAAGATCAGCAACACCAACCACCATAGAAACTGGTCCTGACAGGGTACGTCACTCCGTGAAAAAGACCGTAAAATGGGACAAACAATCCACTTGCAAGCACCACCGGAAAAGAGAAGGAAGGGCAACACCTACAACCACCAAAAGTTATGCATACAACACTAACAGTATTGCCAACTTGCAATTTCAGAAATTAGGCTTCTGAAGAGAAACTGAAGCACATTCTTTTCAAGTAGTGATGGATATAGGGTGATGGATCAGTACTACCATCATCATTACTGAGTGATGGATGAGGTAGGATGCACCTACTTTCTTCTTTTGTTCCCCATATCATTAAAGTTTCCAAGGCTATAATTGAATAAAAACACAAGTGGTGGAACCCAAATTCTTTAAAGTGCCAACAAATGGAATAATATTATGTATCCCATTCCAACTCCATTTGAAAATGCATGTGCTACAAAAGAAAAAGGGTTTTTTTTGCAGCGAAAAACACCACAACCAGAGAAAAACTTAAGGCTGTAAATTTGTAACAGAAACTTAGATAACCCACACAAAAATTCAATAAAACTAGTGGTTTCACAGGGAACCACGAAAAAAAATGACAACCTATAGCCGAAAACGGACAACTATAACGAAAATCCAACTTTTTTTTCTATTTACTCGGACGACTGCAGTTAGTAGAAAGCTTCTATAACTGATTTCTAATATGACACATGACACAATCAAAACATTCGCATATTGGCCCTGCTTTGAAAACACGGTTATCAAAATTTTATGATGCGAAGTTATGAAACAATGAAATTATCCTAAACAGTTTTTTCTATGACGAAAGGACATGACAAAACTTCTCGTCAACATCATCAAGATATTAATTTTACACTTGTTCAGCGCGCGCCTTCAGCAGTTGTGCCTTCTGACCACTTGTTTGTAAAACAAAGCTGCTCCCGGAAATGTACATCTGTTTAAGAAAGAACCAAATCACTCTAATCTCAGCAGCAGCATGGTTTAATTATGTCAAATAGCAAGTGTCAAAGCTGTATGAACATACCTTCTCATCTGTTCTAGGTTTGCATAAATATTATATACAGTGTAATGCATCCTGCAATATTCACCACCAACATTTAGTATCGAAGCAAAATCCCATATGTCGGGCCAAATTAATGAGAACTGCATCAGTTTCACGTCTTACCCATCTCTTCAAGTGAAATGGAGGGCCATCATGAAGAATTCCAGGGAAGTTAACTTTGAAATTCAATCTCTTATAGTCACAAGGCACTGCTATCTGAAGACGAATGTTCCATTTTGTTGACGTCTCAAATCCTCAATGAGAGACTGGTAAAATGTTTTAAGGGCTTTGATATCACTTCCCTGTTGAGTAAATAAAGCAAAGTTAGAAACTAGATATGAAAAAAATCAAGCCTGGACTTGTTTACAAAGACATCACGCTGGATCTTTAGCAGTTCACATTATTGTGCAGAAAAGAAAAACAATCAGCTATTGGTTGAAATGCTAGTATGTGATCTGGAAAGATACAGAACCATGACCAAAACATGTCAACATGCAATGCTTCCTTGAATATGTCTTTATTACCTGCAGCTTTTGACAGTACTCTTCAGCTAGATTTTGAGGGCAGTGTGCGGTTTGAAACCCTTTCATTACAAAATGAACAAGAAACTCGTCACCAAGCTTCTCATACATGATTTTCTGAGCTACCACAATTTCCCCGAAAAGAACAAGCTGCCAGAAAACATGTAAACGATCTTTAGGCTATTAATTCATGTAGTGTGCAAAAATGTAGCACAAGCATGGGTTTATACTTGGCAGTCAAAAAAGTCAGGTGATATGAAGGTCTTACAGTATTGGCATCACGGAACTCAAAAGACTTGTCGAGAACACTGTACAAGCAGCAGCTTGGAGCGAAGGTCTCAATTATGAAGTTGCGGAAACCAGGTACCTAAAATAATTGATTAGATTAGTATATATGGAATATACTTTACCCAAACTAACAAAAAAGAATTATCTAGGATTGACCGGATTACCCTTTCCTCCTCATTAGATCCGGTGCACCAGTCTTTAATTAGTCTAATAAATATCTGCACACATGACTGGAAAGCAGACATGTCGAAGATAATAGGAATCAGTATACTGCTGATGTGATAATAGAGGAAGTAATAACTCTCCAGCATCAGCAAGAAGAAAACAGCTTAATGGTTAATACGTAGTAATACCTTTCTCACAGTAGTTTCCTTGTGATAGCAGGAATTATGCAATAGCAAGGGCATAATCGATTTTAAGTAGTTCTTTCCTTCAGTAGTAAGGAACACTGAAGACAGGTCATGAGTAGTAATTACATGAAGAAATGTGTACAATGTTTTCTGAAGCTCTTGAAGTTCACGGTTTTCCTGCCGAACCAAAAGAAAGGATAAAATGAGAAATGTTAGCCAAATCATTAGAACACCAGGTCAATTCCAATAAGCATGTGCCATTCAGTTTTTGATGTATAGCTTCTATAAGCCTAAACATATCCTACTGGAGAAACGTTTTGAGATACCTAAACTTACGGTATGATAAATCTTGCAGAAACATGCAACAGTAGCGCAAGGTTCACCAGTACGACGTTGCTTTTCGATATATAATAATGTTAAGGATTCTACAATATAACATTTTGGTGACAGATGCTAGTAAAACATATTGACACCTTACTAGCAACCAAAGCTCGTACCTCAGTGTTACTTCCAGGCCCTGAAGGAATTTCACGTGTGAGGAGAACATCAAACACTCTACTTGCAATGATAGGAAATATTTTTTCCAAGATATCGCGCATCAAAACATTGAATTTGCAGATGAGCTGATTGAGAAGCACGAGCAGACCAACCATTTCTTTGGGCTGCAATTTCAAAACTTTGAAGAGTTAATAAACGTTTGACATTTTATACTAAAATAAACGCTTAGAAACACACAATACAACCAGCCAAAATATATTTCAACGAAGGTTTAATACCCAACCCAGTATAGGCAGTCTAATTTTCGTCAGAAGCAATATATCATACACATATATATACGGCAAGTACTTTACCTCACAGTTCGCAAGCAATTGCTCAAGTGCCCTGGGGAGGTAGGGAAAGACAGCTGCTCCTAAAACCTCTACCATCCGGTGAATAAATGACGTCACCTGCATATTACCGTAATCAGTACAATCAGTACCATGTAACAGCTTCCTAAACAGGAAGCCTGGCTCAAACTCAGGGTTACAATCAGGACTACAAGTTCTTTTTTCATTTGATCCAAAAATCATGCTACACAGATAATTCTCTCCCTTCAGTTTTCTATTTTGAGTTTGAACCTATTATTTAAGCTCAGCTAAAGATATGTATTACCTTACTCCGTAGAGGATCGACTTTAGGAAACACCACAAGAATTTGAAGGAGAACATCCAAAGTCTGCCACAAAGAAAAACCAGAGTAAAAATTCAGACATGTCTTCAAACTAACGCAACAGCAACATGTTTGATACAAAAATAGTAGTACGAGGAAATGCAAGTCCACATTAGCTTAATCTTATGGCGACACATAAGACCTCACATCAGGAATTGTTCATGCGGACGTTGGTGCACAGAACAGCTATACTTTAGGATCAATTTCCTAATAAAGTAGATACTGATATTTGGAGGATAAGAATCACAGTCTCCAATGATAGTGAGTAATAAAGGATCCCCCATTCATGAAAACTTACAATGAGAAGTACTGAAATAACAAATTTTTCCAGATATAAATTCAAAAACAGCTTTAAACCACCAACCTGCTTGAACATACTACCAATTTCAGGGCGACTGGCAGTGACAAGACGTTCGCTGAAGCCCTAAAGGAACCAAATTTGTCTTGGGTAAGAAACATTATATAAGGTAAAGAGAGCAAACATGAAGTGGACCTAACAAAAATAAACCGAGAGTATACAAATTAGTGGACTCAACAAGAATACCTTGCTCAGTGCATTAATTGCCATGATTAATTGCTGTATATTTGCAATTTTAGCATAAGATTCTTCCTGATTTTGTACGTTGGCATTTAAAAGCAGCTCCTGGACCTGAATAGAAGGGAAATTAGACTAGAAAGTAGAAAAGCATTATATAACTTAACTAGACGAGAGTGAAAGTTACTCCATGCATGTAAGAGCAGTGAACACGAATTTTCCAACTACCAGAAATTTCTTCCCCTGCCCATCTAATAACTTGCCTTAAGAAAGTATTCATCCCTTACCTGATTGCATAGAGGGATCAGCAGTGACGACAGATACTCGGCTTGCTTCTCTTGTGGTACACGTACATCTTCCATCCCAATTAGTAAGCCAATTGCCTGCACTCCAATGTCAGTAAATCAGAAAACATGGGCAAAACCTATGGATTGACGATAGAAAAAACTTGTGAGAATATACCAAGTATACCTCAAATATGTGACTCCCATCTTCAGATCCTGAATTTGTCATATCTCCTGATTTCCAGTCCAACTGCGTAAACTGGGCCACTCTGTCTTGGAGACTCTGAAAACAGATTTTCATTTATTAAGGCAAAGCAAACAAGAACAATATAAGTGGACTAATACACATGGGTTGCAACGATATATCAATTTCAAACTAGTGAAGAATAATAACCTGTAATATCTTTTCGATGAAAGGAACAAGCTGGGATTTCATGTTTTTCACAACTCTCATGAAGAGGTAACTGGCCCTTCGACTCACATTGATATTTGGATGGTGTATACCCCGTTCATCCAAAAAGGCAGCAAGAATGAGGGGTGTACACTGATCATTATCCTGAACAAACTTCACATACCTAGTTATTGTCTCCAAGTATACAAGTGCTACCAAGCGATTAGAATGGCATGGAAACCTTGCCGATAACAGCATGGGTAGCAATTCCCTCACAAGTGGATTTCCATTTCTCACTGCCTCTTCATTCAAATACTCTCCAAGTGCATAAAAAATAGAGAGTGCTGCTTCAACCTCTTCAACATTCCTATCTGAAGAAGTCACAAGTGCACCAGCAAATAAATTTCTAATAAACATCTGAGTAATATCAGGAGCTACTCGGCTTACACTTCGAAGCAACACAAACAAGTCCTTTCGATACTCAATCATCCGCTCTTCCTCTTCAATCCCAATTTTATCAGGAATACTAAGATTCTCTCTATACTCAGGATCATAGCAGATTCTAACATGTATCACCTCCAAAATCTGTTGAACATGTACAATTTGTTTCTCCTTCAACGGAGTAAGAGCTTTCAACGTAGACACATAACCTGATAAGAACTGCACAATATTAAATGTTGCATCCATTTCACAGTTCTGCATCACATAGAACACAGAGGGCAAAACTTCGTCCAATAGCTCTGTAGCTACAACTTTCATCTCCTCCGATTCTAAACGCTTCGAACATTCAAGCGCCTCAGTTGCAAAACCAGTAAGCAAAAGGCCAATCTTCGAAACCAACTCAGAATCCACATCCCCAGCCACCAAACCTAAAACGCGATTAATCTGTAAGCTCCTAAGAAGCGACAACTTCGATGCCGCCTCCATCCTTTTAGAAACTATAGCCAATACACATCCCGCCCCGGCCCCCCTTAACTGTTCTGGCAACCCCTCAATCAAAATAAACTCAAACAACAACGGTACAAAAGCATCATTCGCAATCAACCCAATGTCAATCCAAGAAATATACCTCCTCATACAATCCAAAACAGTCGTACACAACTCCGCATCCGAATTCTTATACATGTTCAAAATCTCATACCAGGCACGTACAATCTGCGCAATACATTGTTGCCTCATTGCATCCTTAACTCTCCCTGCAACCGCCACATCTTCCCCACTCCGTGGATAATCCAAACTAATCAATTCATCATCTAACGCATTCAAAACTCTACAAAACATATCAATAACTGCATTCCCCTTAACCAAATTAGGCACAAAATCAACAAAACACGAAGACCAAATCAACGGATACTCAAAATAAATTAAAGTAACAAACACTTGCGCAAACTTATTCTTAATAAAAACCGGCCCTTCTAAAACACCACCAACATTGCTCTTATCATCCTCACCACCACCGCCTACCCCACCCCCACCGCCTCCACAAGCCATAGATAACACCGATTTCCTAACAAACTCCATCTCATCGGCACTAATCATCGAGTAACGAGTCCGAACAACCTCGTGAAGTGTCTGTAAACACCAAAACCGAACTTGAACGTATGTCGTAAACTGAAATCGTTCAATACATAATCTACAAATCGACGGCGTGGATTCTTTCAGTGATTCACAGTATTTCACTGCTTCTAGTTTAAGATTAGGATCAATTGAACCAGATTCATCAAATCTGAACAAAATCGCCTTCTCCAAATCATCCATGGTGGAAGATTTATTCAAAAAAAATCAAAATCTACCCTAATTAAATTCGAAAAAAAATCAAAAAATTAGGTTTGGATCGAGATTACATGAAAATGGTGGTGTAATGGATGGATCCAATACTTACCTTGATCAGATACTGTGATTTTGGATTGAGATTTGGGAGATTTTAGGGTTTAATTAGGGTTTTAGAGTGAAAGACTGCGAGAGGTTGTGATTGGGAGATGGGGATTTTTTTTTATAGCGAAGAAGAAGGAATGGAGATGAAAGGAGGTGTGGTTTTATAGGGAAGGGGAATTGCCGAAATTGGGGTTGAGTTAGCGTTGGAATTACGGGGAGGGGACTGACTGGATTTTTGTGCAGAGCAAGTATACTTGGAGTTCAAGTACAGTCACGACTTTTGGACAGCAAATACTTTTGGTTTTTAATGGGTTTTGAGGTTGGAACAGCTGGATAAATCTAGTTACCTGGAATTCTCAAACACTTTGTTTGTTTTGTTCCGACTCCCTATGTGCATCCGACTCGGTATCTGACTCGTCTTGGTCTGACTCGTGCTGTGCATTTGACTTGGTAGCCGACTCGTTTTGGGTCTTACTCGCTATATATATGCATCTGCCTCGGTATGTGATTCGGAAAAAGTCAGATCTCAATTCAGCGTTTGGATCGGCACGAGTTAGGTGTTAGGTCGTTTGTTTTCTAATATTTTGAATGTCTGATTCAGATTTAACTCGGCTCATACATCTGACTCGATGTCATTTTGAATCGGACATGATGAATCCGGTTTAAATATAAGCAGCTAGTTTATACAATTCGGATCAGAATAAGTCAGCTAATTCAGATCAGAACGAGTCAGCTAAAATTAAAGAACCTCAAAAAGAAAAATTTGGTTACATTTGTCTCGACAATTAATATAATTCGAGTCGGATATCAAATAGTTTGTTTTCCATTTCTTTCATATATGATTTGAAGTAAAATTTAAATCACGAGCCAAATTATAATTTTCTTTTCTCTTCTCTTCATGGTGTATGATTTTATAACCATCTGGCATAAAATTTCATACTAATTTTATAACCGGTTTGTAATTCAGCTGGTTTCATGCGTTCTAGGAGGTTTCAGGTTCGAGTATCAGATGGCGCAATATTACAGAGTTTGACATGGATGGTAGAGTTATCTTGCCCCCTTGCGACGACATCAACCACACTATCCGCTTCAGCTCCTCTGCTTTGTTTTTTATGAGGCTTGCTGGCAGGGGCGGAGCCAAGAGTCATGGGAATGGGGTGCAAAAACTTGATATGGGTGCAACCAAAAATTTTAGGGGATGCAAAAATGCTAAAATCTTAAATGGCTTAAAATGGACTTTGGAGCCAGCTGGGCAGGGGGTGCAACTGCACACTCTTGCAATAGGATGGCTCCTCCCCTGCTCGCTGGCACGCTAGCACGGTTACCTGTTCAACTAATGTAGCAGTAAGCCGTTTGGTGCTTAGCTTATTCAGTTTTCCTACATACATTTCGAAGTGTACACCGAGAGGGAATCCGACGAAATAAATGTCACTCTCTCTGCATTGGCATAGAGGTGGGCAAAAATGGACCCACCCCTCCACCCACACAGTATAGTTTGTAGCTTATTAGGCTTCCAATTAGGTAAAGTATGTAACAATATACTCCCTCTGTTCTTTTTTAATAGGCCAGTTTCTATAAATAAAAGTTTCAAAAAAATAGGCAAGTTTCCTAATTGGCAAAGTCAAATGTTATTTTAATTTTTGGGACCATTTTTCTCTTAACTTCTTTTGATGACAAGTGTCATGTGGACCACTTCACTTTACTTCTTTTGCTAACAAGTTTCATGGGGACCATTTCACTTTACTTCTTTTATTGACAAGTGTCATGAGGACCACTTTCAATGATTAGTTCTCTTAATTTCCTTAAATTTCGCTAAAAACAAAACTGGCCTATTAAAAAAGAACAGAGGGAGTAATAAAAAATCTACATAAATTTTATAACAAAAATTCGTAACAAACCGTCTATGTAAATCTGCCGACCTTTTACGTATCTTTCCGCATGTCCTTCCATTATCCACACAAAAATTAAAAAAATTGTTAAAATCGTCGTATGGAATTTTCCTAATTTCTATCTATCTATGACCACATACAAGTGGTCTCCGGTCAGATTGATATTTTGGGTAAAGGCCAGATCAGCATTATGTGTCTCTTAAAACTTAGAATAAGCACGTGCGTAGTCACATGAGTCCACGAAGAATCTCGGCTTTCAAGAGAATCCTTTTGTGGGCCCGCTTCATTATGGAAAAAAATCCTGTCGGATCCATCATCACGAGAAAGTGAGATCATTATCCAACGGTGAAGATGTCTCTCATACTTAGAGTTCAATAGATCATTGTACACCTTAGTACAATATACTTAAGCACACTGTGGCCAGGAGGTAACCGGCACCGGTGGGATCCCGGTTCACCGTAGATTGGCTTCTGAGGAAATAAGAGTAACAACGTAAATTGAGTGTTTTGGGAAGAATAAAAGAACTTGTTGGCTTTGCCTGAGCAGCGCTAGACTGTGCTACGATCGTGTTTGTTACGAACAACGTTGCCACTATTATAGTGTTCACTGTCATCAAAATCATCTTCATTGTCATTTCTTGATATATTATGTGGATCTTTGCTTCTTGAATGGTACTTTCTCTTTTTTTCGGAAAAACAAATACAGCGGTGATAGACGTATCGAGGAATTTATCCCCAACCTCGGTGCATCTATCATTTCTGAAAAAAGTACTGTAAATTTTTCATTTAAAGTTTTTCTTATGGAAAAAAGATATTACTTTTTCATTTTAGCTTTTTTTTTTTTTTTTCCTG